>NC_051066.1:64111275-64137975 GCF_004664715.2 Peromyscus leucopus
TTATGCGCGCAAAGCCAATCGCAGATCCAGTGGAATGGTGGAGACTTCAGAAGATTCGATGCTTGCTATTTATCATTGTAAAACAGTATAATATTTGGGACCCTCACTTTCTTGTACAACACATCATAGAATATGATTCATCGGGTCTAGACTGGATGCGGATTAACAGTGAGAAGGGTGAAGGAGTCTCAAATTTGATTCCCTATTAAGAATCTATATGGAGTCAATGCTTTATGCAATTACAACCTGGTCATATTTTTTGTAGTATTACTAGAAGCTCTATTAGCAGAGCTTGAAGTCCAGGGGAATGGTGATGCTCCAGAAGTTTTATCTTTATAGGGATGTGTTCATGGACTGAATGCCGTTTGGTATATGTACGTAATTCGTTCCACTATGAAGTTTGAATATTACTCAAATCGTGTTCCAGGATCTGTGACAGAATTGTGTTGGGATTTTGATGGGAAATCGGTGCATTGTGAATAATCTGTTAAAATTTGGCAGGTTATGGTGAACGATCCCATTAAGTGAGAAATTGTGTGAGGGTCTGAGTTGTCACTACGAGGTTGTGCTAGTATGGCGGCCTATCCATGGCAATTACCACATACGGAAACTCTTTCCATCCTTTTGAACATATACATTCTCTCAAATTTCATTACTCCCAAAAATCTCAAAGTTCTCGCGCGCTCAACCACACACTATCTTCCATGTTGCTATTGCGTTAGAAAGTTACTTCTCTAGCCATTATTTATGTTCAATCTCGCAAGCCAGAGGTGAGTTGAGGGAGATTTGAGTTGTTAAGCAACAAGGGTCAAGGCTTTAGGTGAGTCATTATCCAGCAAATTTCTTTCTCCAGTACCAGCAGAGGACCAGATCTCTCATGTTATTGTACCCATTAATTTATAATATAGGAGTTGGACTGCTGATCTATTCCACAATTTATTTTTTGTGTTTAGTATAAAAATGGCGCTATGATGAATCACTAAGCCACATTACTTTCTGAGGACATGTTGAAATTGATGGTCAGCTGCAGGAGTTCCCATATAAAGCAGAATTTGCACAAGAATACACTTATCACGATGAGTGACTATCAAAATTCTATCCGGATATCATAGAGTTTTCTGCAGTATAATGAGGTGAAGGTTTGACGTCGCATCACCTATTCTGCTTGTTAACTCCCCTATCTGATCTCCTTTGTTAATTTATATTGACTGACCCTAATCTTGCACTAGAGCGAACTACATTTGAGTACTTATTTATTGAATGGATATGAGAGAGTGGACAGCCTTTTTGTCCTGTTCCTGATTTAGTGGATCACTTTTGAGTTCCTCTCCATTTAGTTTGATGTTTGGCTTATTTGGCTTGAATGTTATACTGTCCCTTATTTGTGTATAGCTCTCAAGCTACTGTTTCGCAACTTGTAATTTCATATGATCTCTCTGAAACCGTTCTATGAATTTATCATTCAAGCGCGCCGTTTTGGATATTGTCAAAGGTGGTTTTCAAGCAGTCTCTATAATAAAAGATTTGGAAATGAGTTGTTCCCAACATGATTATGTGTTTAGCATGTTACAGTTTGCTTATATGATGATTACAGTTTTGACATAGATCCTTTTTATCTTTTGTTGACCACCATTCCTTGCATCTTGGGATGAAAGCCTAAACTTGATATCTCTGGTGGGATGAATTTTTTTAATGGCTTTCTCTAGGAGGATATTTTAGATTATTCTCCCTGTCGTACTTGTGATCGAAGGTAATTTTTTTCACTGCAATTTTCAGACGGAAGATGAGGTCTGTAATTCTCTTCCTAATCTTGATCTTGTGGTGGATTTGGTATCCATGAGTGGACTGTGACCTTATACACAGGATTTGGCAAGGTTTCTTTTCTGTTTATTTTTTTGAACATTTTTAAGAGGTCCGTGGGCGCAGAATGTTTTATGCATGCCATGCTCACATTATGAAATACTCTGGATTTAACGAATGTCACTGGAACTATCTAGAAGGACTGAGCTCTGTTGCTCTAGCGCTTTCTTATTTTTCAGAGTGCAGCTGGAGAGTACCTTTTAGACTATGTGACTGTTACTCTATTTTTGTCCTTTGCTAGCAGAGGTTATTCAGATCTAAAGTTTAAGGCATCTATATAGTTTATCTGGTGTTTAATTTAACTTTGGTATGTGGTATCCATTATACCAGCATATATATTTTGTTCCTATTACCTTTCAGCTCCATATATCAAGCGACTTTTCCAATTCTGTGGCAGAGCTACACAGGTCTTTGCAAGTATGAAACTGACGAGTTGACTTTTGCTCGAGTGATTGGAGAGTCATTGTCAGTTGATTATTTTCTCCCTTTTCACATTTCTGCATTTAAGCCTACTTGGAGTGCTCTCTCATCTCTCTCTCACGCTTATTGGCGTTAGTATTTCGGAGAACACGTCGTTTGTTTTTTCTATATTGTTGGTTCTCTCAAAGATACTCAGTCACGTCGTCGCTGTAGTTCATGTGTCTTGGATTCAGGGCACACATATCTGTTGTAACTTGTTGTGTTCTTTGTATCCTTCTATTTAATTGCGCGTTTTCCAGTGCGCTTATTTTAATACTTTTCACCAAACTCAAGTATCATATTTTCTACGTGTCCATCCACAATTTTCTACCGCAAGCCACTGGATGGTGTTTGGCATCTCCTTTTGTTCGTAAGAGGCTTTTCCAAGGGAGTGTGACAATAATAGTTGACTAGTGTACGCTGAGAGATTTCTCCACTTCTTTATGCACGTAGGTGTAAGTATAAAGGTGCTAAGAGACATGGTTTAATTTCTAGCTCACACACTCATATAGGCAACTTCTTGTTGAGAGTTTGTCATGTTGGGCGTGCCCCAATATACGTCTCCTTGAGTGGAGTATAGTATTGTGGAAATAATGTTAGCTCATTATTTTACATCAATCTAAGCAAATTTGAGGAGCGCTTTAAGTTCGTCTTAATGTTGTATGAGTCGTCTACTACTTTACTTTGTTCCTTGAGCCTAACTAGTAGGAACAACTTTCATTGTGAACAGCAATTAGTTGTAGATTTACTAAAGAGACTATATGTGGGCCCGACTTGGTCTTGCTAATTTCTATTATCCTCCTTGTGCTGCTGAAGACTGTTGCCTAAGAAATTATTTGTTTTTCATTGGTCTAGAGACTTCACATTGTTTTTAGAATTGCCAGGAGCAAAGTCGGTGAAGTATGCAGAGGGCCCGACGATTGACTCAAGTAGTTCTGGGATTTATTTTCGCTAGGTTTTGTTATTTATATATTTATTATGTCTATATGTATTCTATTTGGAGAGATTGTGGAAATTGATAACTTTAATATATAGGAGTCTCGTAAGTAATAATGATATGGGTCGATCCCATTTAATATAGAATAGATTCCATCTGAATGAATGTAAGAGAACTGGAGAAAAAAAGCAGCTATTATTCTTTCTTGTAGTTTGGTCAAACTGTTCTCAATCCAGATTGTACCAATACTTAGTTTGATTTGAGATCATCACCACTCACCTTTATAGCTCCTTGTCGTGTTTCTCCTGTTAAAGATCTTCTGTCTGGCAAGACGCCTGTTCATTGTGAGCAGGACGGTATTGAAGATTCACTCTAGTATTTTCTTTAGTGGTTATTTGATGTGTATTTAAGTGTTTAGTAATGTTTCTTTTACAAATGTAGAAGCCACCATATTGATGAGGTGAGTAATAATGTTCTCTTTTCAAAGAGCAAATATGGACGAGAGACTTTCAATCAATTACTGTAATTGTTTTGTAGAGTCGAATTGTCTGAGAAAAGGGATCACTTATTAAATGAGACACAACCCGGAGAGCCAGACAATCCTCATCGTAGGAAGGTGTAAAAACCTGAGTTAGATGTATCACAAAAAATTAGGAATATGTGACATCAATACGATCCACAAGCGCAACTTCACCTTAACAGACTCTCCGAGTGATGACTCATCAGCTTGTCACTCACACAATGAGGGCCTGACCTTTCGTGAAATGATATACTAATATCCTAGAATGGCCCTGTCTATTTCGTTTCTGAGTGCGTATCGCTCAAGTCATTTGTTCGCCTCTTGAAAAAGTACGCGAAATTATAAAAGTTATGTCCTCTTCCGTGCACAAGACCTCCTGTCACTTCCCTGAACACTAGATCTTGTACAGCCTCAAGTCAATGCAAAGACCACTTATGGTTAATGCACTGTTGGAATTTAAGGCATGTGTTGCCAAGCCACACGTTTTCAATGACTGTCGTGGTTCAGTCCGAGTTGCCTTGAAACTCACAGAGACCAGACAGATGCCAAATGGCGTACTCATGAAATGATCATTAGGTGCTTAACATAGATGACTAGTAGCACACCAGTGTGCCTGAACTGTCTGAGTGGTTTAAATATACGTGGCTTAGGGAATTTTTCTCCGTAACTGATAAGTCCGCACCTTAGAACAGGTAAACTTTATGTGGGGTTTGTTACAAATAAATAAATCTCTACACACAGATTTCATCTTGTGGTGAATAAGAAGACATAAAGCAGCATGTCCTCTCTCCATCCTTCTTCATTGATTAATTTTAGAGTTTGAAGTGCTCACTTGAAATGTTAGATAGTTAGGATAGCTCATATGCCAGCTTGTTTCTTAGGTCCATTGTTTGGAAAATCCTTTCCCAACACCTTTATTCTGAGGTTATTTTTCTGTCTTATGGGAGGTAAGAGTTATGTTTCTATAGCACAGAAGGAATGGAGGTATCAAGAATGTCTATTTCATACCCATTCTGCTTAGCCCAGTGTCATTGTTTTATAGGTGAAGTTGAGTGAGAGATTTGAATATTTAAGGATATTAATGACAGGTGACTGTTATGTCTTGTGGTGTTATATAGTGGTAGTCAGCAACACAGATTAAGTAGTACTTGTGTCCCCAAAATGACAAAATTATATGCTGAAAGATCAGAGAAAAAGTCAAGCCGAACTATAGACTAAAACATAGAAGTAGTTCACTCACACGAATTGTAGCACATAGCGCTTTAAATCCACACTCTCTCACGCAGGGACTCTCCATTGCTCTCCTGGACTCTCTATGCTTGAGTTCTAAAAGGGCACACTGGAATAGAGCCAGGCATGGTGCATACAATGCTTAATCCCATTACTAACTATAGAAGAGTACTGGATGGTGCTCATTCAGACAGACAGGAAAGTGAAGAGATTGGGCAGGAAGAGGGAAGTGTTTTACTGGGTTGAGAGAGCAAAATAGGCTGGGGAGCCACGAACAGTAAAAGCATTAGACTTTGTATAATTCAGAGAAGTAGGTTTGTTTGGACTACCAGAACGTTGGTGAGTCGTGATGGTTAGCTGTGGATGTTGTTCCTTCGAGTGTCAAGCATCCTGAGCCTACTACATTGAGGTTACGAGTGTTCACACACACAGCGAAAAGTTATAATCCCCTTCACCACTCCCAAAATGGCAAACCACCCACAAATTAAAGTGTTTTAGGTTAAACTAAAATATAGACATGCATTTAAGAAAGAAACAACCACAATTTCATGCATGCACACTCGAGCCCAAATTCTCTCCAAGTATAGTGTCAATATCGAAGAGAGCTCTAACTTGTGAGGAATTTGTTTGTAGGATATGAATGTGGTAGGCTAATGAGTTGCCAGTTGTCATTATTAAATTATAAAAACACGGGAGCTTAGATATATGAGGCGGTTTTGGGGACTATGCACCTGATTTGGATTTATCTTATAGCTAACAATGAGGGTCTGTGTTTTGGTAGGTGCACTTAGGACAACATTCCCACTGGGTACTCAGGCTGAGTTGGAGGCTTCGACTCTCGCATAACCTCTTCTGTTGACATCGCTCAACTATTTCTCCGCTCTATGAATCCGCTCGAGTTTATGAGAGAATATTTCACCTGTTTTATTGCACTTATGTTAATCAATTTTCTCAAGTCTGAAACTTTTTTTCCTTCTACCTGTTTTGATTGTTTTTGCTCGCGCGTTCTTGTGCCCTTCTTTAAGGGCGGTTGATTTATTAGATTTCACTCTGATATTATTTGTTTTCCTTTATCCACAGCCCGTACTCTTTAGGGAATGCTTTTACATCTGTCACTCTTTACATGGCAGCACACGTATTCTTGCCACGATTTATTTAATGATTCTTTAGTAATCTACAAAGCGCGTCATGCTATCAATATAATCTTTCTTCTCGGTCATCCTGCTCGGTTAGGGTCATCGTGTCAGGCTTCTCCTCAGCTTACCTGTCTTATGGTTTGAAGGGGAATAGGGACACATCCCAGTTACTGTTTATTCAGTCTTGTTGCCTATCATAGAAACACTAGTTTACTCGAGTGTAGAGGAGAGATAAGTTGATCTTATTCTGTGACACACTGTAATAGACACACACTATGGTGTGTCTACCTCTCTCATATCCTTCTTCCTCCACTCTAGAGGTGCGCAGTGGCTTTCGTACTCTTCTGCAGTGGCGTCGTAGTGACCCTAGCTTGCTCCTTATCCGAACTCCAGTTCGAGAGAGCAGAAAATGTACACACATATTGTTCAGTTCTAGTATTTTCCCCAATGTCGTTTAAGTACTTCACAGACAATCTGGGATCAGTTGGGATTTATTTTCTTCGAACAGTTCGATCGAATATAATCTCAACTCGCCACAATTTTGTGGGAATGATGAGTTGGTATATAATCATTTTAGTGGTCAACTGAGAGGTGTGCTCGTGTGAGTGCGTAGGAAGTATATTTGGTGGAGATAGTCGATCGACAAGTCCGAAAGATAGTGGCTGGCTGCTCCCGCAATTCTGGTGGGCTTGCTTAACCAAAATATGAATAAGTTCATGAGAAAGTATTTAATTAAGAGATCTTGAGGAATTCAAGCATATTCGACCAAGCGAGAATCCATTCAGATGATATAGACATTATTAATCGCATTTTACTAGACACCAGCACACAAAATATAATCACGACATAGGGAAATGTGGGTATACCACTTTACAGAAATAATCTTTTAATCACATGTTAAGAGTATCTCCACACATAGACTTATAAAGGATTCTCACTGGGCTCCAGA
The DNA here is from genome assembly GCF_004664715.2 of Peromyscus leucopus. Lineage (NCBI taxonomy): Eukaryota > Metazoa > Chordata > Mammalia > Rodentia > Cricetidae > Peromyscus > Peromyscus leucopus. Next base: position 64,118,367 of record NC_051066.1, read on the forward strand.
CTGCTGGCGGAAAATTCCAAATGAGAACTGACGACAGAAAATTACTAAGATACTATCATAGTCGCTTTTAAACAAATTAATACCCATAGACTGGTTGCAGTTTCAATACACAACGAAGCTTCACATCTCGAGCTAAATACAATCACCGAATGACTATCATGATATAGACTATGGTGATTATATACAATAAGTAGGAGACATGCATATTGGAGTGTTTATCAACCAATATCTCCATAAATTGCTCTCATGTCACTTCTTTCAATCTTCTCTACGCAAATGCATGCAATTTTTAATCAACACAAATACCACTAAACCACTTGTCAATTAAGCTATAATGTTATTGCCATGTACGCATTCAGTATAGATGCTTGTTACAACTTCTTATGTGGTGACACTAGCACACCATAGTTGACTAGCACATTGTATTACGCGGATCCGAGCGGACATCAGGGAGAAGGTGAGTACAGCAATCACAGATTTCCTGGCGCATGGTGCTTCAGGTATGGCAGTTGATCTGAGTAAGTTTGATAAAGGCATATTACATGTTGATTCATAGATCTCTCGGTTCCAAAATAGGCACACAATTGAGTACTGATACGCATTGTTATTAGGCTATGTAATGGTCTTACATAGTCAGGCTCTTACATGACCTAACCTATAATTTGACGAACACCAATTACAGTATGGTGGTTGGAGTCTGATAGCAGTACACTTAATGTACTTCTTCATTAGTACTTGGTAAAAATTCTGAAGGTATACTAACTTGGTTCGCATCAGCTACTTGGTGGTCAGTGTAAAGTATTCAGCTCGGACATTAGGGTAGAGCTTTTGGAGAAGTGTCTTACTTATAGTTAATGTAGAGATAATTTTTAATGGTTTACACCAAATTCACCTTGCTAATGATTGAGAAGAGGTATTTCAGATAGATCACATATAGATGAGGCTTGTCGAGATTGTCCAGACTTCATGAAAGCCTCACATCTAATCTGTTAGATTCATCGTGATACTACTAACATCGTGAATCTTCATCATGTTAAGGTGGCGTCCAGCTATCATGAAGTAGTGTGCAGTCCGCCTCTAGAGCTGCTGTTTATATGAGTTCTTCCTTCAGCACATTGTCCCAAGCTACTATTATGGTGCTCGACTCTAATTCACGGGTCACTTTGTGGCATATAGCCTTTTGACTTAGGCCTTAGTTGACTACTGCGCCTTTAGGCATCAACTCGCAAGAGCAGCTCATGAATATTAATCAATTCACATTTCTTGGTGGTTCAGATAAACAAAATGAGCGGCGAGAGACGGTTTTCTATTACCCATATTCAGGTCACGCACGGTAAGCAGTATTCGCGCTAACAGTGACACACTGTGAGAGTCTCTCATGTCAACTATATGGTATCGTACCGCTTAGAGTGAACGGCCAACTCTTGGCTTTATATTTTTGTATGCATCATGATCGAACAACATTACTATAAGCACAATCAAGGTCAGAATATCATTGTTCTTCATAGTAGTGGTCACCTTGTAAAGGACTCTCTGATACAAAGTGAGACTACTATAATAAGTGAGAGAGTGGGATACTAGTTAAGAAAGTTATTTACATGAGACCGCTCCTCTAAAGTGTGCGGTGGAGACAAGACACTGAGAAGAGACTCAGTGTCGCAGAACACATAATTAAGTTAATATGCAATACATAATGACTATCTTCAGTATCTAAAGAGTAGAACACACTTAGCGCAATATTGTGGAGAATAAAAGAAATGTGTAATAAGGTGCTCTAAGTGCTCAATTCTTCACTATATATCATAGAACTTAAAAGTGTAACAACCAGCGCAAGACAGTGAGTTATTAACCACGCACACGTCGTGGGAGAGATAAGAAACACAACTCACTTAAAGCGCGGTACAGCATATAATGAATGGGCTGCACCATATAATATGATCTCTACAGATATAGTGTTAGCAATGAGTTAACAGGAATTGTCAAGTTATACAGTTTATTATTATAAGTGACGAATTTATATAAGTCATAAGGAGTCAGCAAGTTGTGGTAATCATTACTTTGATGATTAGTGGCGGCATACTCTAGAATAACTAGCATAGTACACTTAATATAGAAGTGAATTGCTATTATAAGTCAGCTCTGAGCTCATTAACAAGGAGTGTGATCTATGCATGAGATAGATGAGAGCACAGTATCCAGTTGAGAGCACTGCTCCTCTTCAGAACCCACATTTCTTGTGGTCAATGGACGAATACCACTATACGGTCACTGGTATATAGTGCTATGATCAATCATATTTTCCTTAATGTGCATCACTTGCGATTCACTCTTTTATGGACGTATCGGCACGCGCCACAGTGAGTAAAGAAATCTTATCGTACTACCAGATACTCCTATTATTCTTGATGTTGGCTAGGAGGAGTTGGCGAATGTTGGACCTTAAAGATTCCATACAGCAATCCCATGCACCTTATATCAATTCTAACTAGATTAGTTGAAATGTATGGTATGAGCTCTAGCGATACGAAACCACATACTAGCGTTACTTTATAAGCTATCACCTCACATCAGATTATACAGTAAGACGAGACACTCACATTCAAACATCGCGACATATTAAGTACAATATATAACAGGGGCACCAAGTCGTTGCTATGATGTACCTAAATAATGAGAGCCTAAGAATTAGTCGATTATGTTATTTGGAAGCGAGCGAAAAGCGACTTTCCAGAGACATTCGCACCATTGCACAATTCCCTTGCAGAGGCACACGACACACCACTCAGCATTTCAAATCGACGCGCATTAGAGTGAGTTCATCTGCAATCTTAATTTTTCTAGTAGAGCGATTTCTGAGCACTTATTCTCTGTATTCTGACGTATCTAGTATAACTACTTAAAGTTAAGAGGCATTTTTACAGGTTTAACTATAACCATGTTTCTCACTTCATGTGTGAGGGAAAGTTCATAAGACGCACTATCTAACGACATAAGCGACAGCTTCAACATTCTCACGGCTAAGGTCGTTGTAACCCCAGTGGTTTGCTTGTCTTATTACCATTTTTTATAAATAGCCATCACATTTAGGTATATATGCTGCCGATTATCTCACATAAATAATATTACGCTGTCTATGAATGTGTTGTTCCTCTTCTCCCACTAGTTTGACCTATTCATCCTATACTACTATCGTTTCCGGAACTTTAATTCTTTTCTTTTATCACACTATGAATGTTTATTACTATGATTGGTTAATGAAAAGCTGACAGCATGCCTACGTACCTGATGCAAAGGATGATTAGGCCAGTGAAACAGACAATACACGCAGAATAACTGGGGAAAGAGGCAGGACAGAGTCAAGAGTCCACCAGCAGTTGCAGAAGAAAGGAGATGAGAATCGCATGCTAGAGAAATTAGGTACTAAGGAGCTTGAGCTCCCATTTTGAAGGGTTCTCTTGGTTGAAAGGAGAACAGAATAAAGAAACACTCACGCTAAAAATTAGAGAGACCTGCTGAGGCTGAAGCACGACACACGAAAGATGCAAGAACACGAGAGGAATAAGCTATGGGGCTGGATCAAGCTGACCTTAGACTCATTTCTGTTTTGGCAAATAGGTACCATTTTTTTATAATGATATTAATGGACTTAAGAGAAAGGGAAAACACTACCCCTTGCTAGCAAGTATTCAAAGCATTTCCTTAATAATTCAGCTCAATTTGTTCAGACTCTCTTATCATAATACCTGAGTAACAGTGCCTGACATCAATTATAACCATGGATCGTAGCTCTCGCCTGGATAACGCAACAGGCCTTTCGGAGCATGCATATACAGAGGTATGATTGATTTCCAGTAGGATAAGAAACTGAGTTCTAATCTAAACGAAAGGTGTTTACTAATGTGGTAAGGCAAGTGAACCCAAGAGTCATCTCTGACGTATACACAGAGCGACTCAGGTCAACACTACTTTTTAATTGAGTACATCCTAAATGAGGAAAACTATTCTAAGGATAGAAACAATGAAGAACAATACTTAGCTTATCCACCAGTGATTTAAGTTGTCCTAGCACGTGGTACATTGAGAATATTTGCATAGTAAGTCGAGAGAGAGCTATAGAGCCTGAAGAAAGCTTGACATATAATATACATGATTTGATCCCTGAGACCACACAACACAATAAGAACGAAAAGTTACTCATCAAGAACTGAAATAAGAATCACAAAGATGCATTTTTGGTGTATTCTGTAAGATGAACATACTACAAATTGACAATTAGTTATGTGGACAACAATCCTTCTTCCTTTGCTCACATCTAACACAAATACATGACACTGACGCAGTAGCGTAACAGTATACAGCACATCTACACCAACAACACCACACACACACACACAATCACACACTACACAGCCTATAATAATGTAACAATATGTTAAATGAATAAGGGAGCCCTCCCGAGATCACATGCAGAGAATAGACTATGGATTGACAAATGGACACAGTTGTGTTATAACTCATCAGATGTTATAGAGTCTCATCCACAAGAGCTGCGAATAGACTATATCTTCTGAAAGATGACACAGAATGAGAAGCACACTGTGTAGTGTAGAGCCAACTATCAATCAGATGCATCCTAGAATTCACACACCATACTGATTATAAGAAGATTAGATTCTACAAATATGACACTAACGTAGAGACTAGTGTATAAAGCGCGACATCATTTCCATGCTGAGGAAAAATCTAGTACAAATGTTAGGAATAATCCCAAGAGAGAGTATAGACTCATTCTTTCAGATAATGATGAGCTATGTGTGGAAAATTAGGCAGTAACTGCGCACATAAAAACAATAATCTACTATATGAGGATTAAATAAAACTGTATATAATCGCCAGACTCCCCTATTAAGAATCAATTCTAGCAGCTACCATAGCTAATTTGAGAGGCAAGAAGCTTCTAGAGTTCGCTAGATAGTTCTACCTCAGGAACCAAATGAGACATCTTTTATTTTCTTATTTTTTTTTTCTTTCTATCAGAGGAGTACTATCAAAGTCGTACTGTGTCACAATAATAACCTCATCTGCAAAGCAATGGACCTTTCTTAAATTATTACGTTCTACAAACACAATGCAAAAGATCTCTACGTAAAGAGACTTATTGCACAGATTGGACTCTCACGCCTTGTGTAATTTATTAGTCTCCACAGTGCCACCATGAGCCCTGGTCACGATCTGTACAAATAACCCACACGTAATTTACTTCGATCGCTCTCTAACATCACACCCATTAGTGGTGAATGCCATGCCATACTACACATGTGTACTCTATACCAATATTCTTGCTTCTCTAACTGGATCGCATCTGTCTCAACCCGAGCTACCTTGTCAGTATCTAGAGACATAGGCACAAACGCCTCCTTCAAAATACTAGGTGTCTCCCAGGAAGATCTCATAATGTTATAACTTACGTTCAAAATACAATTAACGAAATTAATCCATTTAGGATACGACAGCTATGTAAACATATTTTTTTCTAAACTTGAGAATAATTATCTGACAGGCCCTATAGAATTACGAAGGATTAGTCACGGTGACTAGTCACCCTAAGAGACTCCTCAGTCAAGATCTGGAACTCAACTCAAACTTCGAGGACAATATTGACAGTTGACAAATTCAGAAATGGCTTACATGTAATCTATCAATTCTACTCTATAACTACTATCATGCTAAACTTCAAGCAATACAGACACAGGCACATATGTTTATTATCAAGCTCTTATCCTAAGGCTTCACATTAGATGCAATCTCATTAACCGACGTAGTCACGCACGTATATGATATAAAGCATGCTCAACTATATAATTAGTACATATTATCCAAATTTCTCTATGAATAAGTCTGCATGCTAATAAAGTGGAATTTTAATATGCAAGGTACATTTAAACAGTTGAGTGTGATATTAATGAATAATCAATATAAATACTAAAGACACAGCTTAGCAGAGTTTTTTATACCACATCATTTAAGCAATGTATATAAAATACACATAACTAATAAACGACGATTGAAATCAGTAATCATAGAGCCCTAATAATGAAATCCAAGAGGCTCACCAATAGCAAACACGTACAAACTATCATCCACAACTTTTACCACCTCAGTTCCAGGTTTTAAAACATGGCGCGATAACTCTGAAGACAATATGAGATACGAGTTCCATTCATGTACCAATTTCACAAATCTACTAATGGTCACTACAGGGTAGAGCAGAAGGCACAGTGAGTTCATGATACTGGACTGTGCTCTTCTAAGTTATTAGATTCGGAGTTAGGTCCTCCCATGTAAGAGTCGTTTGTGAGCTAAATGCTCGCAAACAATGATTCTGTGAAGACGCTTATATGAGGAGGCAATGAACAGAATAAATATATAAACAGAAATGTTCTAGAAGGTTTGGTTCATATATAGTGTGTATCCCTATGAAGCTAAGTATAATTGGAGGAGAGTTATTCCTGCTCTACAAAACTCTCTCACTCGTTAGACACAGATCACAAATAAATCCTTTCTAGTCTACACAGTATCTGATTACATATTGTGAAAATTTAACTGATATCTCTGATTTACAGTGACCCATAGACACAACTGATGCATGCGGAAACACATGAAGGTGAGAGACCAACTAAAACTCATCGTACATCAGCTGGTATCATAATATCTTTTCATGTATAAATGTTGACTTGGTGGGCACGAGTATTACAAGTGATTGGAAATAGCAAAAAATAGTATAAATATTATTCTACACGTAAACTATCCAACTAATCAAATATATGCATGTGCATACATGTACAATCCCTTAAGAGGATATAAAATTAATGAGCATGTAATTCAAATTATGGTGTCTCGTATGTTATATGGCTTTTGAGAGGTAAAATGATATGAGAGCTATTATAGCATATTGTGAACTATTATACTATATTAAGTCGTACCTACATAAGGGACTATTGAAAGGAGACTAAATATTTTAAAATTCACTATCTTTTGGAACAGGGTGAGAGGACTTAAATAAAAATGATTCTCCATGGTGGGCTAGAGAAAGAAAGAAGAATAAAGAAAAGTCTTAGGTCATTTCCTACTTCTACCAGGCAAAACAAATGAAAAAAGAAAAACACATGATCATCTCATTAGATGCAGAAAAGTCCTTTGACAAAAATCCAACACCCCTTCATGATAAAAGTCCTGGATAGATTACATATACAAGGGACATACTGAAACATAAAGAAATCAAGCTACACCAAGTCTATAGGCTACATCAAGTTAAATGGAGAGAAACCCAAAGAAAATTCCACAGAAATCAGGAACAAGATAAGATTGTCTACTCTCTACATGTATAATCAATATAATACTTGATGTTTTAGATAGATCAGCAAGTCAACTAAAGAAGATAAACAGGATCCAAAAGGGAAAGGAAGAAGTCAAAGTGTTGTTATTTGTAGACAATATGATTGCATATAAGTTACCTGAGAAATTCTGCTAAAGAACTCCTACAGCTGATAAACACTTTCAGCAAAGTAGTTATATAAAAGATTAACACTCAAAAATCAGTAGACCTCTTTTAGAGATGATAAACAGACTAAGAAAGAAATCAGGGAACCAGTAACTTTCACAAAAACTTCAAATAATATTTAATGTTTGGGATAGCTCTAATAAAGCAAGATAAAGGCTTGAATATAGTAAAAACTTCAAATCCTTGAAGAAAATATCAGAAGATGGAAATATTTCCCATGATCATGGATCAGTAGGATTAATATAGTAAAAATGGTCATTTACCAAATTAATCTACAGATTCAATTCAATTCCCATAAAAAGTTACAACATAAGTCTTCAACCTTGAAAGGACAATTTTTATCTTCATATGGAAAAACAAAATGCAGGGAAGCTAAAACAATTCTGAACAAACAACAACAAAACAAACAAACAAACATACAAAAACTACTAGAGGTACCAACATTCCTGATTCCAAGTTGTACTACAGAGCTATAGGATTACAAGCAATATGGTATTCACATAAAATAGATATATTGATCAGTGGAATCAGATTGAAGATACAGACATAAACTAACACACCTATGGATTTCTGATTTTTGGTAAAGAAGCCAGAAACACACGCTAGACAAAAGGTAGCATCTTCATCAAATAGTGCTGGTCAAACTAGATGTCTGTATGTAGAAGAATCCAGATAGTTATCACCCTACATAAAACTCAAGTCCAAGTGGATCAAAGACCTCAACATAAACCCAAATACACTGACACTGACAAAAGAGAAAGAAGGGGCAGAGCCTTGAAAACAGGAGACAACTTAATGAACAGAAGAACACTAACAGCTCAGACATTAAGATCAACAATTGATAAATAGGACCTCATGCAACTGAAACCATCTCTAAGGCAAAGGACATCATTCAGACAAAGTGGCAGCCAGCAAAATGGGAAATGAATTTTACCAACTCCATATCTGATAGCATACTAATATCTAAAATTTATAAAGAACTCAAAAGTAGATATCAAAAAATCAAATAATCCAATTAAAATGGTATACAGATCTAAACAGAGAATTCTCGGTAGAAGAAACTCAAATAGTTGAGAAAAATTAAAGTAATGGTCAATATCCTTAGCCATAAGGGAAATGCACATCCATACTACTTTGAGGTTCCATGTTATACCTGTCAAACTAACTAAGACGTCAACATGAGAGACAGCATATGCTTGCAAGGATGTGGAATAGGGACTCCGCATTCATATTGCTGGTGGTCATGCAAACTTGTACAACCACTATGGAAATCAGTGTGACATTTTCTCAGAAGGTTGGGAATCTATCTACCTCAATCCAGTTATACCACTGTTGGGCATATACCCTAAGGTTATTCCATCCTAATGTATGGACCAGCAAATCTTTACTTGCTCACACATGTTCATTGTAATTTTATCCATAATAGCCAGACATTCCTAAACAGCCTAGATATTCCTAAACAGAAGAGTGGGTAAATAAAATGTGGAACACTTACACAATAGAGTATTACTCATCTGTTAAAAAGTGACATCATGAAATTTGCAGGCAAATGGATGGAAGTAGGAAAAATTCTAGTGAGATAACCCAGACCCAGAAATATAAATATGGTATGTATTTGATTACAAATACATACTAGTCATTAAGTAAATGACAACCAAGTTTTTACAACCAAATGCATAATATCTGTGTACTTTATTTGAGGTTGACATTGGGTAGCCTCACCACTTTGATATCTGGGAATGGCCTTAATTCAGGTGGCATCATGAGTGCCAGTGGGGATGAATATATGGGAAATACATTCACATTACAAGATAAAGATTTTTGAGTCATATGACATTCATATGACCTAGAAAGTTTCATTAGTTGGTGTCTTAGTTAGGATTTCTATTGCTGTGAAGAGACACCATGACCATGCTATCTCTTATTTAGGAAAAACATTTAATTACGGTGGTTTACATTTTCAGAGCTTTAGTCCATTATCATCATGGTGTAACATGGTGGTGTGCAGGCACACATGGTGCTAGAGAAAGAGCCCAGTGTCCTACATCTTGACTTACTGGGAACAGGAAGGAGTCTTTATCACTGGGCATGGCTTGATCATATATGACACCTCAAAGTCTGCCTCCAAAGTGACACACTTCCTCCAACAAGACCACACCTACTCCAAAAGGCCATATCTCCTATTAATGGGACCTTTTGGGTCCCATTTTCTTTCAAACTACCACTTTCCATTCCTTGGTTCCCAAGGGCTTGTGTTGTTTATCATGCAGCACAATATATTCATTAAACAGCACTGTTTGCCATGTGAGAAAAGCTATGAGGCACAACAAAACCCACTCTAAGAGTTTATTAAGGGAAGGGAACAGAAGGGGGTGCTTAGGCCTATTGAAAGATTATGCAGGAGGAGGGGGCAGGGGTATGTGGGACCTGCTTTTTTTGGATTCTGTCGCACATGTGCGTATGGGCTTACAGAGCTATACCATGCATGCACATACATTATGTGATCATGTAGTGCACAGATTACATAGGATATAAGGCCCTGAGATGATTAATTGTCTTGCGAGTACATGTGCGGTCATGGGGGAGTGGCTAGGAATTTTATCATTCCAGACTCTTGGTTCAGGTAGAACAGGATTAGTGAACAGGAATAGGGGTGCCATGTCTCCCAAAACTGCTTCCTGCTGACTCAGTTGGCGTTGGTTAACTCTTGGGGGTAGGAAAGGGGAATGTTGAGGTAGCCAGACTTCCTGAGGTAGTGGATTGTCCTCTGCTGCATTAGGAATCATCCATCCTCTTTTGCTGCTTAGGACTCTGTGGCTGTTTGGGTCTTACAATGTGCTGGCAAGGCAGGAGAGGAAGTTTAGAAAACATTTTATGTTGTGGGGTTCCCCAAAGTGTTCCAAGGTGAGGGAGGGGGGCCCAGGACCAGGAAAGTTTGAATTATACTTGTCTGGAGTGGATCTGACCTGTCCAGGTGGATTCAAGCTGGCTCTAGAGCTCTGGAGAATTTTTAAACATGTTAAGAAGCAGCCACAGGGAACTGGCAAGAGAAAGGAAATGTCAGAGCTAGTGGGCTGTGTGACTAGGAGGAGGAGAAAAGGTGTTGCTGATGAGTCTGTATTGAGGCAAATGGGGGGAACAAATGAAATAAAAGCTCCTACCTTAGCTTGGAATTTTCTTCCTATTAGGAGTACAGGACAAGTTGGCACAACAAAAAATGTGTGGGTGAGAGGGATACCCTGAAAATAAAATTAAGTATATTTTCAGGGGTCTGGTGAAGTGGGTAAGGCTATCTCCCTACCCCAACAATAGGTAAACAAGAAGGAGAGGTGGGACCCCAAAACTCCCTCAGACTAAGTGGTTCTGGTGTCCAAAAGGAAGTAAATGGATCACCTCAATACTGTAATGGCTATCCTGGGTTCTCTGTGAGAGATAGCTGTGGTCAGGCTGGGAACAGGGTACCTTCAATCCTAGGAGATCAGCCAGAGAGTGGTCTTCATTTGATATCCCCATGCCACAAAGTGCGTGGGGCCAGTCAGCTGACCAGTGTCCCTCTTGGTGGCACTTTAGTCAAGGCCCACTTGGTGGCCCATGTTGGACCCAGTTTGCACGAACCCAGTGGCCTTCTCAAACACAATTAAAAAATGAAGGCTTTGAGCATGCAGTTGGGATAGTGTGTGTCAGCATTTTGTAGTTCTGTTTATGGGCTTTCTCAGCATAGCAATAAACAGAAGTCAGGTGGTGGTAGCACACACCCCTAATCCAATCACATGGCAGGTAGAGTCAAAGCCCGCATCTACAGTGACACACTTCCTCCAACAAGACCAAACCTACTCCAACAAAGTTACACCTTCCATTAGTGCTACTTCCTTTGGGGGACATTTTTCTTTCAAACCACCACAGTCAGTGTCTTAGTTGGGGTTTCCATTGCTATAATGAAACATCATAACCAATAAAGTAAGTTGGGAGGAAAGAGTTTATGTTGCTGGAGGGCTTCTCTCCAGGTTCCACCAAACCCCGCAGTCCCACAATCCACGTATAAAATAATCACACAGACGCTTATATTATTTATAAACTGTATGGCCTTGGCAGGCTCCTTGCTAACTGTTCTTATATCTTAAATTAACCCATTTCTATAAATCTATACCTTGCCACGTGGCTTACCAGCATCTTTATATGTTGCTTGTCCTGGTGGTGGCTGCAGTGTCTCTCCTCCTTCTTCCTGTTTCCCCAATTCTCCTCTCTCCTTGTCCCGTCTATACTTCCTGTCGGGTCACTGGCCATCAGTGTTTTATTTATATAGAGTGATATCCACAGCAAGTTTAAATAAAACATGCACTTTTATAGCACAATTTATTACCAAATAAAGTTAGGACAAGAGACAAAACTCAAACAAGGTAAGAACCTGAAGGTAGAAGCTGATTTAGAGGCCATGGAAGGGTGCTGCTTATTGGCTTGCTCTTCCTGGCTTACTGATCCTGCTTAGTTATAGAACCCAGGATCACCATCCCAGGAATGGCACAAACAACAATGAGGTAGACCTTCCCCATCAATCACTGTATAAGACAATGCTTTATAGGTATGCCTTCAGTCTGATATTATGGAGACAGTTTCTTAATTAAGATTCTCTCCTCTTGGATGACTTTTTCGAGCTTCAAGCTGATCAAAAATTATCTAGCCAGTCAGGCTTGCTCCTTTCCCAACAAAATGCTCTATGGGATACAATTCACTCTACAAGAACAAGGTCTTAATTCCAAGCCTAGAAACTATATAAAAAATCCAGAAATAATGGTACCCTTATCATCACAGAGCTATGGAAACAGAGACAGGCTAATTCCTAGGGCTCACTCACCAGCCAGGCTAACTAATTGGTGCTGTGGATATCATTCTATATAAATAAAACACTGATGGCCAGTGACCAGACAGAAAGTATAGGCGGGACAAGGAGAGAGGAGAATTGGGAAAACAGAAAGAAGGGGAGGGAGACACTGGAGCCACCGCCAGGACAAGCAACATGTAAAGACGCCAGTAAGCCACCAGCCACGTGGCAAGGTTTAGATTTATAAAAATGGGTTAATTTAAGATATAAGATCAGTTAGCAAGAAGCCTGCCACGGCCATACAGCTTATAAGTAATATAAGCATCTGAGTGATTATTTTATATGTGGATTGTGGGACTGCGGGGCATGGTGGAACCTGGAGAGAAGCCCTCCAGCAACAAATTGGAATGTTCCTCACAAATGAGAGACAATGGCTCAAGAAAACTAGAAAGATGATTCCTGAGATACAACACTGAATGTTACCTCTTCTCTTCATGAACACAAGCACACAGTGAATATGCACAGTTGTAGATGTTTGTGCTTATGTGTAGGCACACACACACACACACACACACACACACACAACACACAAACACACAAACACACATCTTGAATTCCTTTCATAGATTAGATTTACTAATGTGTTTCAGATGGTTGTGTCCATACCTGACATATACAAGGTGCTGGGTTATGTGCCAGTGCTACAAGAACAAGGCACAATGCCAAATGACTGATTCTTGGCACTTTGTAGATGAATGCAGGATATCAAATTAAGGGCATAGCTAACTAAAGCACTCAAGGAGAACCTGAGCTTTTAAGAGATACTCTTTCTCTTGCTGTGTGTGTGTGTGTTTGTGTGTGTATGTACATGTACACACATACATAATATTTAATATATGTTGAATACATATACATATATAGTATATTCTAGAGATTTATGTGTCCCTAGATTTTTTTAATTTACACTTTAACATTGGAAATCATTTATTTTGATACTTATAGTAACATCAATGAGCTAATTTAGTATAAGCTCAAGAGATGTATTGTCCAAGAACTAAAAATATGAGAATGGTTTTCACCATGTATATGGAGACTCAGCTTAGGAAACAAAATGAAAACCCAAATCAGCAATTGTTATAGAAAGAATTTTGCCAAACCATGAACTAAGCAGGTAAGAGTGAAAAGTACTGAGTAACCTCCCTCAGCATTTGTTTATCCCCAAGAAAAGTATTAGGAATTCCTCTCCTTGTGCATCATTGGCGGAGTCTACCCAGATCTGTGAGTGGATAAAACTACAAGCAAGTACTTGTATTTAAGTTTGAATTTGACATAAATCTGTATCCATTACTACATTCTGTCCTGAGTAAGGTATTGTTGTTTTGTGTTTCAATGTGGATCCAAAGAATCATAAAACAATTGAACCAGGATTAGTTTTCCTCATTAGTACTCATAAATAAAGGGACTGATCAAGAGTGAAAATCATTTTTGGAGAGAAAAAGACATCAAGAATCAAACCCTGTTATGACGAAGAAAGATGATGGACCACAGAAATGTAGGGGGGAGCCCCATTAAAGTCCCTGTGCTTCTGTTACCCATGTGGTCATATGTAATACATAAGCATGTTTCAGATGATTGTTTACATCCTAATCATAATTCCTCATGAAATCTTCCTTCCAAATATTGATGAAAACTTATGCCACATTCATTTTGAAGGAAAAAATGTACTCTTTTACTTTGAATGGGAATGAAATATTAAGAAAAGAACAAATGGATTTTTCAGTATTGTTTGCATATTACATGTTTAATTGGCATTTCATCTTTATTGATATCACAAGAGAAATTCATTTTTTCATAAAATACATTTATTTCAGAAACCACATGGCTGGCTGAGATTAAAAGACTCAACTAAGAGGTTGATATGTAATATGTGGTTCAACTTTTTGGGTTTTGGTTCTCTGGCTACATTGTTACTATAGGAACTGGGGAAATCGGGTGCCTCCATTTTCATATGTTGCTAGTATGGGGTTGCTTAAGTGATCTCATTCTTGATACTTGAATAAAAATATCTTCCCCAATCAATTCCTGTACCAAATTAGTACAAAAGAGTATCTCACCTGTCAGTAGAGGAACACACACAATTGATTTAATCAAATTACATATCTCAATAAATTAAAGATGGTACTCATACTATGTAGCTTCTATTGATAATCCCACACTAAACCCTGCCATCCTATCACACAAAAACATCTACAACTGAGGTTCTTTGAGGTCTTTCCTATGTTCCTGTCTTGAGCCCTGGTTATTTCCAGGAGTCACTGTAATCTATAAAATGTTTTTGATTGTGCTTAGTGTAGAGTGAATATCAAATAACTAGATACATTTCGATTGTTCTAAAATTACTACAACATACGGAAGCACAAATTTCAAATCTCATTAATATACACTTGAAAATAATGGGTTGCCAGCTAAGAACTGACACTTAAAATGAATACATCATTTCTGACCCTTTAAAAATTTTTTTGCGAGTAACAGACATGACCTGTTCTGTACAAAGGAAAACCCACAATGTTTCTTATTAAAATCATTTTAGCTTCTTTATTGATATTGTGATGCTAAGCATCTTGAAGATGCTGCCTGACAAACCTCCAGGGATTGGATGGCTTGGACTGACCCTTCACTGCCCTTGGTGGAATTTGCCACTCAACTCTTGCCTGTGTCTTTTATAGGTTTAATGTTTGAATTACTTGTTTTTAAGGTTTAATGTTTGAATTACTTGTTGTTAAGGTTTAGTGTTTGAATTCTGTTTTGTTAAGGGCCCTACACTGAAGGCTAGAACTGGGATAATGTAACAATTCCTATAGAAGCTGATGTTAATAAGAATAAACTCATGATAGTTCCCTAGGAGAATCAGCTATGCAAAAAAAAAAAAATAGTCTTCTGCAGAACCTTTTATTTAAGTAGTATTAGTAAGCATGAGGCATAGGACCTGGAAAAAAATTATTAAAGAAGAAAATCTTAGGAAATTCCAGAAGTTGCCAAACTATAACTGAATTGTTAGATTTTCATGTTCTGCCTCAGAAACACAGACCTAACATGGACAGGAAAAGCTTTTGATTATAAAACTGACAAGCCTTGATACCCTCCTGAATGCAGAGTAAGCAGTTTTAGGAATCTTATGTTCTCGTACTTTTTTCAGGGTTGTAATACAGATAGGGACTATATTAAACAAGAGTTTATGACAAAGACACAAAGAGAAACATTCTGGCTGAGTGAACTGCCTGGCTTCCTGAGAGACTTGTTGGATTAGGTATGGTGGTCTCATGTCATAAATGAAAGAAAATAAGAAAAGGAAAGGAAAAAATTAAACAAGGAACTGAGGGATTAGGTTTCCATAGAAAGATCAGATATTCATTATAGTAGATTGATAGAAAATTACAGGAGAAGTTTAATATAACAGGTAGTAGAAAATCACTTCTGTTAACTTAGTCAAACTTTAATAGAGATAGTCTGTCTAGTGTTCTGTAACTGCAAGGCTTTACAGCATTGATTTTAAGGAAAAGGTCATTGAGTTTAAAAAGAAATGATTTTAGGTCAAGATCATGATGGAGAAACTCATAGAGACAGCTGACCCAAGCTAGTTGAAGCTCACTGACTCTGGAATGACAGCTGGAAAATTTGCATGGGACTGAACTAGGTCCTCTGAATGTGACAGTTGTATGGCTTGGACAGTTTATGGGGCCCCTAAAAGTGGGGCCAGAATTTATCCTTACTACATTCATTGGCTTTTTTGAGCCTATTCCCTATGGAGGCATACCTTGCTTAAACTTTATGGAGAGGAGAGGGGCTTGGCCCTGCCTCAACTTGATATGACAGACTTTGTTGACTCACCATGGGAGACCTTACTCTCTCTGAGGAATGGAGTGGGAGGTGGGTGGGTGAAAGTGGGAGGCAAATGGGAGCAGGGTGGAAGAGGGAACTGTGGTTGGTATGTAAAAAAAAAAAAAAAAACTTTTAAATTAAAAAAAGGAAAAAAGAAAAAATGATATTATCATAATGTTTTATGAACTAAAATATATTTTAGTTCCCCCTGAAATTTGCTGTTTGTTCATTTGCTTCTTTTTCTTTGTTATATTTACCTAATCAAAGGAGACTTTAGGAAAAGTATGTACCATTAGAAGGTCTTGTAATCAATGATTAAAATCTATGAGGAAATTTCACATATAAATAAAACCTGTAAGAGAGGTAGATTGTCAGAGTAGGTAAGTCATGCCAAGTTGTGCTTTTTCTCTCTGTGTCTCTATAAAACAAAACTGAAAGGTATCCTGTGTCTTATTTCTCCATCTCCAATCTTGCATCCTCCAGCTTCAGACCCTGCCCTCATCTGGAGCTCAGCTCCAGCACTGATTATGTTCTGTCTCTCTTTCCAATCAGATACCAGTCTTTT
Organism: Peromyscus leucopus; assembly: GCF_004664715.2. NCBI lineage: Eukaryota > Metazoa > Chordata > Mammalia > Rodentia > Cricetidae > Peromyscus > Peromyscus leucopus. The sequence goes on from NC_051066.1 coordinate 64,135,191, forward strand.
CCACATTTTCTTCATGGCACTTTTCATGTCTTTATTCCTAAAAGTATAAATCACAGGATTGAGCAAGGGAGTTAGGATAGTATAAAATATTGCCACCATTTTGTCAAAATAGAATGCAGATGGAGGCCGTGCATATATAAATATGCATGGAACAAAGAACAAAACCACAACTGCAATGAGGGATCCACAGGTGGAAAGAGCTTTCCGTCGTCCTTCAGAACTATGGGCTCTCAGAGAGAACAAGATGACACCATAGGATACTAGCAAAATAGAGAAGATGATTATGCAGATAGACCCCACTGTTGGCAACCACCAAAAACCAAAGATATGTGTGTCAGTGCAGGCAAGTTCTAGTAATGGGAACAAGTCACACATGAAATGATCAATGACATTGGGTCCACAGAAAGGGTAACTGCAAAGTGAAGATAATTTGTATGATAGAATGCAAGAATCCCCCTGTCCATGCTATCCCCATCAGTGTCCCACAGAGCTTCCAGTTCATGATGGAAGAGTAGTACAGGGCTTACAAATGGCTACATAACGGTCATAGGCCATGGCTGTCAAGACAGATCACTTCTACTGCTGCAAGAAAGTGTTTTCAGCAAAGAGCTGCATCATGCATCCTTCAAAGGAGATGGTTTTTCTTCTCATAGAGGGAGTCCACAACCATTTTTGGTGTGATGACAGAAGAGAAGCATGCATCCAGTAGTGACAAGAATGCCAAGAAGAAGTACATGGGGCAGTCTATGAGTGCTGGGTTACAGATAATGGTCACCACAATTATCATGTTGCCACCAACAGTTGCAATGTAGACAAACAAAAATACAATAAAAACTATTTTCTGGACTTTAGGGTTCTGTGAAAGTCCAAGGAATATAAACTCTGTTACAAAACTCTGGTTTTGCATAATTTCACGGAGAATCTAGAAGTAAATCTGCAAATATTAGGAAAAATTGCCTCATTTAAGTGTATATTATCATCAAAATTTGGGGTAATAGTAAATAATTTTTTTTCCTGGAATTGACAATAGAAAAACCAAGTGCATTGCCCAACAGATGTACATACAATCAACACTTAAGTAAATTGAACAGGTTTTATGTATATTTGTGCATATAATAGATAGATGATGGATGGTAGGTTGATAGATGATAGACAGACAGATAAATAGATAGACAGATAGACGATAGGCATATATATGTATATATTTACATGTATATTAATAATAAGTAAGGAAAGGACCATGAATCTTAAAGGAAGATTATAGAGAGAGTCTGAAAGGGAAGGAGAAAAGTAAGAGTAGATTACACCGACAAGGTATACATGTATGAATTTGTTTTTAACAAAAGAAAAAAGTCATTTCCTAAACACAGTATTTGAAGATCATGTAGAATTAAAGTGCTGGCTATTTTCATTCTGCAAAGCATTCACATGCAGTTTGTCCTTGAAATGCTGACATATATGATTCTCTAATACATTCCTGAAGTAGAGCATCAAAAAAGCATTACGAGATATTTACATGTTATACCCATAGAGAAAAGACTATGTATTAATCATATCTGATATCTATTTGGAATGAGGCAGAGATGAATATTCTGTCATGTCTGATCAGATCATTCATCTACCAACAGAAAAATGGGCAGAATATAGTGTAGAATGCAATTGGAAATCCGCAATACATTTTAAATTATCTTGAACATCCTGAGGATAATTAGAATCTCAAATGAACTAATTTTTTCTTAAAAAGGATATAGACCTACCAGAAATTTTTGTCACTAATTATAATGTGCATGTTCAAAGTGAAGAGATTTTTCTTTTAAATCATTATTTTAAACTGTGCCCAGAATGTGATATAATAATGCCTTTTGTCATGATAAATGAGATACCACAAGTTAAGTAACTGCTTAGAACTTAGGTAACAAGAAGTGGTAGGTTTATTACTACTATTTTTGTGGTGAAAATTTTAGTAGAAGTTGTTAAATTCAAACTCACAAAGGATGCTTATTCTGGTATTTTAGTAGAGACTTTATAGTTCTAAAATGCAAAATCTCTCCATGGGATAAACAGAGAAGAAAGGGAATTTATATTTTCAGACAGGAATTGCAGAGTAGTGGTGGTCTTTATACACTCAACTTCCAGGTATAAAAACTAAAATATCTTATTACTTTGTATATGTGTGATTGACACAATTAATAAAGCTAACACAGAAAATGATGAAGAAAAGTCAATGTTTCAATCATCCACATATAGAAATTGGTGACAGACATGTAAGTAAGGAGGAGAAATTGTAAGTTGAAGAGTCTTGAAAATTTATAATTGCCAATTATTTAGTCAATGTTATCCTTGTTTAAGCAAAGTTTTTCAAGATATATGATATGAAATTTAAAAGACTTCTTATAGCAGAGATATTTATAAATAGCTTACCTCCTCAACTGCAAGATTTAAGAAAAACATAAAATGTGAACATGTGAAAACAGGACTCACATTAAATGTCCTTACCAATTGAAGTTATAAATCATCTCTAAAGTCAGCTGCCTTATTCTCAGATAGCTTTCCCATGAGATCACCAGATAAACATTCCAGTTCTTAAATTCATTTTCCACAGGCAGATACTGCTGCAACTGTATCTGAGTCCTCTCTTGTATACACAACTGAAATACATTAGTAAAACACATTTTTATGCCCACACATTTTCATATACACATACATACATATATATGTACATACATATGTTATATATGCATTTGTCAAAATGTCTGAATAGAGTAATACATATTTATTACTAAAT
>NC_051066.1:64138475-64183515 GCF_004664715.2 Peromyscus leucopus
CAGCAAATCTTCACTTGCTCACACATGTTCATTGTAATTTTATTCATAATAGCCAGACATTCCTAAACAGCCTAGATATTCCTTAACAGAAGAGTGGGTAAATAAATTGTGGAACACTCACCCAATAGAGTATTACTCATCTGTTAAAATGTGACATCATGAAATTTGCAGGCAAATGGATGGAAGTAGGAAAAATTCTAGTGAGATAACCCAGACCCAGAAATATAAATATGGTATGTATTTGATTACAAATACATATTAGTCATTAAGTAAACAACAACCAAGTTTTTACAACCAAATGCATATTATCTGTTGTACTTTATTTAAGGTTGACATTGGGTAGCCTCCCACTTTGATATCCAGGAATGGCCTTAATTCATGTGGCATCATGAGTGCCAGTGGGGATGAATATATGGGAAATACATTCACATTACAAGATAAAGATTTTTGAGTCATATGACATTCATATGACCTAGAAAGCTTCATTATTCAGTGTCTGAGTTAGGGTTTCTATTGCTGTGAAGAGACACCATGAACATGACAAGTCTTATAAAGGAAAAATATTTAATTGAGTTGGCTTACATTTTCAGAGCTTTAGTCCATTATCATTGTGGTGCAACATGGTGGTATACAGGCAGACATGGTGCTAGAGAAAGAGCCCAGTTGACTTACTGGGAACAGGAAGGAGTCTTTATCACTGGGCATGGCTTGATCATATATGAGACCTCAAAGTCTGCCTGCAAAGTGACACACTTCCTCCAACAAGACCACACCTACTCCAAAAAGCCATATCTCCTATTAATGCTAATCCCTTTGGGTCCCATTTTCTTTCAAACTATCACTTTCCATTCCTTGGTTCCCAAGGGCTTGTGTTGTTTATTATGCAGCACAATATATTCATTAAACAGCACTGTTTGCCATGTGAGAAAAGCTATGAGGCACAACAATACCCACTCTAAGAGTTTATTAAGGGAAGGGAACAGAAGGGGGTGCTTAGGCCTATTGAAAGATTATGCAGGAGGAGGGGGCAGGGGACCTGTTTTTTTGGATTCTGCGTATGGGCTTACAGAGCTATACCATGCATGCACATACATTATGTGATCATGTAGTGTAGTGCACAGATTACATTGGATATAAGGCCCTGAGATGATTAATTGTCTTGCGAGTACATGTGCGGTCATGGGGGAGTGGCTAGGAATTTTATCATTCCAGACTCTTGGTTCAGGTAAAAAAGGATTGGTAACAAGAGTAGACCTGAAGGTCTGTATAGACAGGCAGTGATGAGGAAGTCATGTGGCTGGGCTTAGAACCAATGAGAAGGCAGAACAGTAAGGCAATAAAAACACAGGTCAGACAGGAAGAAACTCTCTCTGTGGAAGCTACTGAGTAGTGGTAAGCTAAGGCTAGTCATGGCTATTCCCTCTGATCTCTTTGGCTGTTACCTTTGTATTTAGCTCTGTGTTTCTTATTTAATAAGACTATTTAGAAATTTGTCTACACTTTTTCACAAATTTCCAATTTAGCTAGGTGCAATCTTACCCTAAGGTCACCACTCCCCTTATTCCATGTTCCTACTAGTATGGCCCATTAAGCAGCACTTAAAGTATCCAACTGCTTTTCTAATCCACAGTCCCAGGGTTCATATTCCTTCACAGAAAAGCATGGTCAGGTCTATAGCAACAATACCTCACTCCTGATACAATTTTCTGTATTAGTTAGGGTTTCTGTTGTTGTAAAGAGACACTATGACCATGACAACTCTTATAAAGGAAAAATATTTAACTGGAGTGCCTTATATTTTCAAAGCTTTAGTCCATTCTGACTGTGGTGTGACATGGTAGTATTCAGGTAGATACAGTACTGGCAAAGTAGCTGAGTGTCCTACATCTTGACTTTTGGGCAACAGGAAGTGGTTCATGTCACTGGACATGGCTTAAGCATACATGAGACATCAAAGCCCGCATCTACAGTGACACACTTCCTCCAACAAGACCAAACCTACTCCAACAAAGTCACACTTTCCATTAGTGCTACTTCCTTTGGGGGACATTTTCTTTCAAACCACCACAGTCAGTGTCTTAGTTGGGGTTTCCATTGCTATAATGAAACATCATAACCAATAAAGTAAGTTGGGAGGAAAGAGTTTATGTTGCTGGAGGGCTTCTCTCCAAATTCCACCAAGCCCCGCAGTCCCACAATCCATGTATAAAATAGTCACTCAGACGCTTATATTATTTATAAACTGTATGGCCGTGGCAGGCTTCTTGCTAACTGTTCTTATATCTTAAATTAACCCATTTCTATAAATCTATACCTTGCCATCGTGGCTTACCAGCCTCTTTATATGTTGCTTGTCCTGGCGATGGCTGCAGTTTCTCTCCTCCTTCTTCCTGTTTCCCCAATTCTCCTCTGTCCTTGTCTCACCTATACTTCCTGTCGGGTCACTGGCCATCAGTGTTTTATTTATATAGAGTGATATCCACAGCAAGTTTAAATAAAACATGCACTTCTATAGCACAATTTATTACCAAATAAAGTTAGGACAAGAGACAAAACTCAAACAAGGTAAGAACCTGAAGGTAGAAGCTGATTTAGAGGCCATGGAAGGGTGCTGCTTATTGGCTTGCTCTTCCTGGCTTACCGATCCTGCTTAGTTATAGAACCCAGGATCACCACCCCAGGAATGACACAAACAACAATGAGGTAGACCTTCCCCATCAATCACTATATAAGATAATGTTTTACAGGTATGACTTCAGCCTGATATTATGGAGACAGTATCTTAATTAAGATTCTCTCCTCTTGGATGACTTTTTCTAGCTTCAAGCTAATCAAAAATTATCTAGCCAGTCAGGCTTGCTCCTTTCCCAACAAAATGCTCTATGGGATACAATTCACTCTACAAGAACAAGGTCTTAATTCCAAGCCCAGAAACTATATAAAGAATCCAGAAATAATGGTACACTTATCATCACATTGCTATGGAAACAGAGACAGGCTAATTCCTAGGGCTCACTCACCAACCAGGCTAACTAATTGGTGCTGTTGATATCATTGTATATAAATAAAACACTGATGGCCAGTGACCAGACAGAAAGTATAGGCGGGACAAGGAGAGAGGAGAATTGGGAAAACAGGAAAAAGGGGAGGGAGATACTGGAGCTACCACCAGGACAAGCAACATGTAAAGACGCAGGTAAGCCACCAGCCACGTGGCAAGGTATAGATTTATAAAAATGAGTTAATTTAAGATATAAGAACAGTTATCAAGAAGCCTGCCACGGCCATACAGTTTATAAGTAATATAAGCGTCTGAGTGATTATTTTATATGTGGATCGTGGGTCTGTGGGGCTTGGTGGAACCTGGAGAGAAGCCCTCCAGCAACAAATTGGAATGTTCCTCACAAATGAGAGACAATGGCTCAAGAAAACTAAAAAGATGATTCCTGAGATACAACACTGAATGTTACCTCTTCTCTTCATGAACACAAGTACACAGTGAATATGCACAGAATATAAGATATTTGTGCTTATGTGTAGGCACACACACACACACACACACACACACACACACACACACACACACAAACACATCTTGAATTCCTTTCATAGATTTGATTTACTAATGTGTTTCAGATGGTTGAGTCCATACCTGGCATATACAAGTTGCTGGGTTATGGGCCAGTGCTTCAAGAACAAGGCACAATGCCAAATGACTTAATCTTGGCACTTTGTTGATGGATTCAGGATATCCAACTAAGGGCGTAGCTAACTAAAACACTCAAGGAGAACCTGAGCTTTTAAGACATATTCTTTCTCTTGCTGTGTGTGTGTGTGTGTGTGTGTGTGTGTGTTTGTGCGTGTATGTACATGTACACACATACATAAATATTTAATATATGTTGAATACATACACATATATAGTATATTTTAGAGATTTATGTGTCCCTCGATTTTTTTAATTTACACTTTAACATTGGAAATCATTTATTTAAATTTATTTTAATACTTATAGTAACGGCAATGAGCTAATTTAGTGTGAGTTCAAGAGATGTATTGTCCAAGAGCTAAAAATATGAGAATGGTTTTCACCATGTGTATGGAGACTCAGCTTAGGAAACAAAATGAAAACCTAAATCAGCAATTGTTATAGAAAGAATTTTGCCAAACCATGAACTAAGCAAGTAAGAATGAAAAGTACTGAGTTACCCTCCCTCTGCATTTGTTTATCCCCAAGAAAAGTATTGGGAATTCCTCTCCTTGTGCATCATTGGCAGAGTCTACCCAGAGCTGTGAGTGGATAAAACTACAAGCAATACTTGTATTTAATTTGAGTATTTGACAAGTATTTGAATTTGACATAAATCTGTATCCATTACTACATTCTGTCCTGAGTAAGGTTTTGTTGTTTTGTGTTTCAATGTGGATCCAAAGAATCATAAAACAATTGAACCAGGATTAGTTTTCCTCATTAGTACTCATAAATAAAGGGACTGATCAAGAGTAAAAATCATTTTTGGAGAGAAAATGACATCAAGAATCAAACCCTGTTAGGAGGAAGAAAGATGATGGACCACAGAAATGTAGGGGGGAGCCCCATTAAAGTCCCTGTGCTTCTGTTACCCATGTGGTCATATGTAATACATAAGCATGTTTCAGATGATTGTTTATACCCTAATAATAATTCCTCATGAAATCTTCCTTCCACATATTGATGAAAACTTATGCCACATTCATTTTGAAGGAAAAAAATGTACTCTTTTACTTTGAATGGGCATGAAATATTAAGAAAAAAACAAATGGATTTTTCAGTATTGTTTGCATATTACATGTTTAATTGGCATTTCATCTTTATTGATATCACAAGAGAAATTCATTTTTTCATAAAATACATTTATTTCAGAAACCACATGGCTGGCTGAGATTAATAAGACTCAACTAAGTGGTTGATATGTAATATGTGGTTCAACTTTTTGGGTTTTGGTTCTCTGGCTACATTGTTACAATAGGAACTGGGGAAATTGGGTCCCTCCATTTTCATATGTTGCTAGTATGGAGTTGCTTAAGTGTTCTCATTCTTGATACTTGAAAAAATTATCTTCCTCAATCAATTCCTGTACCAAATCAGTACAAAAGAGTATCTCACCTGTCAGTAGAGGAACACACACAATTGATTTAATTAAATTACATATCTCAATAAATTAAAGATGGTACTCATACTATGTAGCTTCTATTGATAATCCCACACTAAATCCTGGCATCCTATCACACAAAAACATCTACAACTGAGGTTCTTTGGGGTCTTTCCTATGTTCCTGTCTTGAGCCCTGGTTATTTCCAGGAGTCACTGTAATCTATAAAATGTTTTTGATTGTGCTTAGTGTAGAGTGAATATCAAATAACTAGATACATAAATTCCCTTTCGATTGTTCTAAAATTACTACAACATACGGAAGCACAAATTTCAAATCTCATTCATATACACTTGAAAATAATGAGTTGCCAGCTATGAACTGATACTTAAAATAAAATGAACACATCATTTCTGACCCTTTAATATTTTTTTGCAAGTAACAGACATGACTTGTTCTGCACAAAGGAAAACCCAGAATGTTTTTTATTAAAATCATTTTGGCTTCTTTATAGATATGGTGATGCTAAGCATCTTGAAGACGCTGTCTGACAAACCTCCAGGGATTGGATGGCTTGGACTGACCCTTCACTGCCCTTGGTGGAATTTGCCACTCAACTCTTGCCTGTGTCTTTTATAGGTTTAATGTTTGAATTCCTTGTTTTTAAGGTGTAATGTTTGAATTACTTGTTGTTAAGGTTTAGTGTTTGAATTCCTTGTTGTTAAGGGCCCTATACTCAAGGCTAGAACTGGGATAATGTAACAATACCTATAGAAGCTGATGTTAATAAGAATAAACTCATGGTAGTTCCCTAGGAGAATCAGCTATACAAAAAAAAAAATAGTCTTCTACAGAACCTTTTATTTAAGTAGTATTAGTAAGCATGAGGCATAGGATCTGGAAAAAAATTATTAAAGAAGAAAATCTTAGGAAATTCCAGAAGTTGCCAAACTATAACTGAATCATTAGATTTTCATGTTCTGCCTCAGAAACACAGAACTAGCATGGACAGGAAATGCTTTTGATTATAAAACTAATGACAAGCCTTGGTACCCTCCTGAAGGCAAAGTAAGCAGTTTTAGGAATCTTATGTTCTCGTACTTTTTTCATGGTTGTAATAAAGATAGGGACTATATTAAACAAGAGTTTATGACAAAGACACAAAGAGAAACATTCTGACTGAATGAACTGCCTAGCTTCCTGAGAGACTTGTTGGTTCAGGACTTTGCTGATATTGTAGAAAGAATAAAGGTCAGAGCACAGCACTTCAAAAGTCAAAAGAGGCCGGGAGGTGGTGGCACACGCCTTTAATCCCAGCACTCAGGAGGCAGAGGCAGGCGGATCTCTGTGAGTTCGAGGCCAGCCTGGGCTACCAATAGAGTTCCAGGAAAGGCACAGAGCTACATGGAGAAACCCTGTCTTGAAAAATCAAAAAAAAAAGTCAAAAGAAAGTATGGTGGTCTCATGTCATAAATGAAAGAAAATAAGAAAAGGAAAGGAAAAATTAAACAAGGAACTGAGGGATTAGGTTTCCATAGAAAGATCTGATATTCATTATAGTAGACTGATAGAAAATTACAGGAGGTTTAATATAACAGGTAGTAAAAAATAACTTCTGTTAACTTAGTCAAACTTTAATAGATATAGTCTGTCTAGTGTTATGTAACTGCAAGGCTTTACAGCATTGATTTTAAGGAAAAAGTTATTGAGTTTAAAAAGAAATGATTTTAGGTCAAGATCATGATGGAGAAACTCATAGAGACAGTTGACCCAAGCTAGTTGAAGCTCACTGACTCTGGAATGACAGCTGGGAAATTTGCATGGGACTGAACAAGGTCCTCTGAATGTGTGTGACAGTTGTATGGCTTGGACAGTTTGTGGAGCTCCTAGACGTGGGGCCAAAATTAATCCTTAGTACATTCATTGGCTTTTTGGAGCCTATTCCCTATGGAGGCATACCTTGCTTAAACTTAATGGGGAGGAGAGGGGCTGGGCCCTGCCTCAACTTGATATGACAGACTTTGTTGACTCACCATGGAAGACCTTACTCTCTCTGAGGAATGGAGTGGGAGGTGGGTGGGGGAAAGTGGGAGGCAAATGGGAGGAGGGTGGAAGAGGGAACTGTGGTTGGTATGTAAAAAAGCTTTTAAATTAAAAAGAATGATTTTATCATAATGTTTTATGAACTAAAATATATTTTAGTTCCCCCTGAAATTTGCTGTTTGTTCATTTGCTTCTTTTACTTTGATATGCTTACGTAATCAAAGGAGACTTTAGGAAAAGTATGTACCATTAGAAGGTTTTGTAATCAATGATTAAAATCTATGAGGAAATTTCACATATAAATAAAACCTGTAAGAGAGGTAGATTGTCAGAGTAGGTCAAGTCATGCCGAGTTGTGCTTTCTCTCTCATAAAACAAAACTGAAAAGTATCCTGTGTCTTATTTCTCCATCTCAAATCTTGCATCCTCCAGCTTTAGACCTTGCCCTCATCTGGAGCTCAACTCCAGCACTGACTATGTTCTGTCTCTCAGTTTCCATCAGATACCAGTCTTTTCCACATTTTCTTCATGGCACTTTTCATGTCTTTATTCCTAAAAGTGTAAATCACAGGATTGAGCAAGGGAGTTAGGATAGTATAAAATATTGCCACCATTTTGTCAAAATAGAATGCAGATGGAGGCCGTGCATATATAAATATGCATGGAACAAAGAACAAAACCACAACTGCAATGTGGGATCCACAGGTGGAAAGAGCTTTCCGTCGTCCTTCAGAACTATGGGCTCTCAGAGAGAACAAGATGACACCATAGGATACTAGCAAAATAGAGAAGATGATTATGCAGATAGACCCACTGTTGGCAACCACCAAAAAGCCAAAGATATGTGTGTCAGTGCAGGCAAGTTCTAGTAATGGGAACAAGTCACACATGAAATGATCAATGACATTGGGTCCACAGAAGGGTAACTGCAAAGTGAAGATAATTTGTATGATAGAATGCAAGAATCCCCCTGTCCATGCTATCCCTATCAGTGTCCCACAGAGCTTCCAGTTCATGATGGAAGAGTAGTGCAGGGGCTTACAAATGGCTACATAACGGTCATAGGCCATGGCTGTCAAGACGATCACTTCTACTGCTGCAAGAAAGTGTTCAGCAAAGAGCTGCATCATGCATCCTTCAAAGGAGATGGTTTTCTTCTCATAGAGGGAGTCCACAACCATTTTTGGTGTGATGACAGAAGAGAAGCATGCATCCAGTAGTGACAAGAATGCCAAGAAGAAGTACATGGGGCAGTCTATGAGTGCTGGGTTACAGACAATGGTCACCACAATTATCATGTTGCCACCAACAGTTGCAATGTAGACAAACAAAAATACAATAAAAACTATTTTCTGGACTTTAGGGTTCTGGGAAAGTCCAAGGAATATAAACTCTGTTACAAAACTCTGGTTTTGCATAATTTCACGGAGAATCTAGAAGTAAATCTGCAAATATTAGGAAAAATTGCCTCAATTAAGTGAATATTATCATCAAAATTTGGGGTAATAGTAAACAATTTTTTTCCTGGAATTGACAATAGAAAAACCAAGTGCATTGCCCAACAGATGTACATACAATCAACACTAAGTAAATTGAACAGGTTTTATATATATTTTTGCATATAATAGATAGATAAATGATGGATGATAGGTCGATAGATGATAGATAGACAGATAGATAGATAGATGATAGGCATATATATGTATATATTTACATGTATATTAATAATAAGTAAGGAAAAGACCATAAATCTTAAGGGAAGATTACAGTAAGAGTCTGAAAGGGAAGGAGAAAAGTAAGAGTAGATTACACAGACAAGGTATACATGTATGAATTTGTTTGTAACAAAAGAAAAAAGTCATTTCTTGAACACAGTATTCGAAGATCATGTAGAATTAAAGTGCTGGCTATTTTCATTCTGCAAAGCATTCACATGCAGTTTGTCCTTGAAATGCTGACATTTATGATTCTCTAACAGATTCCTGAAGTAGAGTATCAAAAAAGCATTACGAGATATTTACATGTTATGCCCATAGAGAAAAGACTATGTATTAATCATGTCTGATATCTATTTGGAATGAGGCAGATATGAGTATTCTGTCATGTCTGATCAGAACATTCATCTACCAACAGAAAAAATTGGCAAAATATAGTGTAGAATGCAATTGGAAATCCTCAACACATTTTAAATTATCTTGAACATCCTGAGGATAATTATAATCTCAAATGAACAAATTTTTTCTTAAAAAGGATATAGACCTACCAGAAATTTTTGTCAATAATTATAATGTGCATATTCAAAGTGAAGAGATTTTTCTTTTAAATCATTATTTTAAACTGTGCCCAGAATGTGATATAATAATGCCTTTTGTCATGATAAATGAGATACCACAAGTTAAGTAACTGCTTAGAACTTAGCTAACCAGAAGTGGTAGCTTTATTACTACTATTTTTGTGGTGAAAATTTTAGTAGAAGGTGTTAAATTCAAACTCACAAAGGATGCTTATTCTGGTATTTTAATACAGACTTTATAGTTCTAAAGTGCAAAATCTCTCCTTGGGATAAACAGAGAAGAAAGGGAATTTATATTTTCAGAGAGGAATTGCAGATTAGTGGTGATCTTTATACACTCTACTTCCAGGTATAAAAACTAAAATATCTTATTACTTTGTATATGTGTGATTGACACAATTAATCAAGCTAACAGAGAAAATGATGAAGAAAAGTCAATGTTTCAATCATCTACATATAGAAATTGGCGACAGACACATAAGTAAGGAGGAGAAATTGTAAGTTGAAGAGTCTTGAAAATTTATAATTGCCAATTATTTAGTCAATATTAGCCTTGTTTATGCAAACAAAGTTTTTCAAGATATATGATATGAAATTTAAAAGACTTCCTATAGCAGAGATATTTATAAAGAGCTTACTTTCTCGACTGCAAGATTTAAGAAAAACATAAAATGTGAACATGTGAAAACAGGATTCACATTAAATGTCCTTACCAATTCCAGTTATAAATCATCTCTAAAGTCAGCTGTCCTATTCTCAGATAGCTTTCCCATGAGATCACCAGATAAATATTCCAGCTCTTAAATTCATTTTCCACAGGCAGATACTGCTGCAACTGTATCTGTGTCCTCTCTTGTATAGACAACTGAAATACATTAGTAAAACACATTTTTATGCCCACACATTTTCATATACACATATACATACATACATATATATGTACATACATATGTTTATATATTCATTTGTTAAAATGTCTGAATAGAGTAATACATATTTATTACTAAATATATATGTACATATATATATATAGTATCTATATACATATATACATACATCTACACACATATATACATACAGAGAGAGAGAGAGAGAGAGAGAGAAAGAAAGAAAGATAAGGAGATTTCAAGGGATTTCAAAGTCAGTGGACCCGTTATTGCATGTTTATAGAACTACAGTACTCAGAAATGTACTTTTGACTTAAAGTAACAATTCCCATGTGTTCTCAACCCAAATCTTCACCAGTATCTGTAACACAAGCTCCATCTCCACCAATGAGTTGTACCTGAAGGAAGAATAGTATAAAACAAACTCTAGAGTGTCATTAGATCAGATAATATTCATTTATGATAGTGTAAAATCATCAATATATAAATTAGCAGTGGCCAGTTTAGCTTCAGACCAAAGATCAGAAAAAAGTAACCTTATAGCAAGTAAAAAGATCACAAGACATTATTCATGTTAATACTACAATAAAACTCATTATTATTTACAATGAACATATACACAGATACACAAACAAAAAACAAAACTAAACAACAACAACAACAAACCAACTTTAGACTCTAAACTCTAACTCCTCTGTTTGTTATGTATCACATTACTTCAAGGCCTAGAAATTTGACAAGCCTCAGATTTCAGATCTGCAAATGGACATATTCATTAGAGCCACCACTAGTTGTCATGTGAGGATCACATAGATACCAACAGAGTCAGATGCTCCAGGAGAAGTGCCTGTGAATGCTTAGTCCTAGCTGTTGCATATAGACACACAGAAAACACATTTATAATTCTGCTTCTTGTTTTTGTAAACACACGTTTTCTGTTCTAGCTGCCTTTTTCCAAATACGCAGCAACTGCTTCCCAAATTACGATACAGAAGCTTATATTAATTATAAATGCTCAGCCAAAAGCTGAGACTTATTGCTAACTGGTTATTACACTTAAATTAACAAACAGTTTTTATCTATATTTAGCCACGTTGCTTGGTACCTTTTTCAGTACGGCAATTTCATCTTGCTTCTCTGTGTTTGCCAGCAACTCTCTCCTGCGACTCTGTCCTTCCTCTTCCCAGAATTCTACCAGTCTGGCTCTCGCACTCAGTCTCTTCCTGTCCAGCTATTGACAAATCCATTTTATTATTAACAATGAACATAATCCACAGCAAAGCCTTATGTGTTCTTTCCTTCATATTTATAAATAAATTAAAATATTTTTGTCTCATAATTACAGTGAGAGCTGGCATTTTTAAATACAAACATTTTATTTCTTGAGTAATTATCAAGATCAGTGCTGTAGCCCACAGACCACCACATCTATTCCTATTTAACATAGCCTTATTTTGCAAAAGAAAGACAAATTGGGTAGGAAGCTAAAAGGAAATCAAATCTCAGTATTAATCTAGGGCAATGTAAACATTACCTTTCATTAATGCTTATCTTTTTTTCTCCTAAGAGCAAAAAAAAATTAATATAGCTATAGGTGAGCTCCAGGTTAAGTGAGAAATCCTGTTTCAAACACATATTTAAGTGAGCATCAATTATGAAAAACACCTGACATCAACCAATGCCTCTACAAATAGACATACTTGCACACATATGAGAACATTCACATAAGAACACATAACTCAAACGTGCACGCACACACACACACACACACACACACACACACACCACACATACAAACAGCACACATGAGAAAGAGAGAGGAAGACAGAGAAGACAATAGTCAGGAAATAGTTGTGGAAACAATGGGGATCAGCAGGGGTTAGAGTGATGTAGGAGAGGGTGATGTGAATATTATCATGTATAATGCATTGTGTATAAGCAGTTATATGTATATATAAATTACTATCACATAAATTGATGAAAACAATGTTGAATTGAACTATTAATTAAGTGGGAAGTATGAGTAAAAGACATAATAGTGGAACTTCAGTTAAATACAAAATATTATATTTAGTTGGGAGAAATATATTTTTATCTCATAATCATTACAAACGCATCATAGTGATATATGATGGCACTATCAACTGGAGTGAAGTGGAATTCTGTTATCATACTCATGTTCCTCAAAATTAATAAAAATAAAACAATGAAGGGAAAAATGTCCTCATTTCCTATTATCAAAAAGATAGTAATAATTAATGAAATTGAAAGGAAGCACAGAGGGGTGGGTATGCAGGAGGCTTAGGAGTGATGAAAGATGGGGTGAAATGATACAATTATATTATAATATCCCAAAATATATATTTTAAAGATAGCAAAATAATGATGTGGCCTAACATCCAGGTATTATTGAACAAATTATTCCCCCACAAACTCATTGGTTCTCAAGAGATTATGGACATAATTCTTCATATTAACATTCCAAAAAGGTGTAAATCCAAAAGAAGATTTGAATGCCTGCACACACAAATTGATAGAAAATTTTAATCAATCCTAAAATGTCTTCATAAAAATCACACTTTAAGTATTATACTAACTATAAAATATGTGTTCATCCAAATGTATTGATAAATAATTTCAGGATCCTAAAAACCTTTGTACCTTTTATATTAGTAACCTGAGTTCTAAAATTTTATTCTACAGTTAAAATGAGATGGGGAAATTCTGTATCATGATATGATGCTGTGTCACAAATATATTGAAAAATGAAAATATCTTAAGCATTCAATAACAGTGATATCTAATTAAATAAGAATTTTATTAAATTACAAATCACTCATATAAGTAAAATACCCATAGTATGAGGATGGAATAATTAAACACTAATAGTACATGTGACGAGGTAGAAAAAAACTAATGCAGATATTTTACACTTAATTTATAACCTAGAAGGGAGTATATAATAAAAGTGGAGACTATTTATTTTCAGCATTTGTCATCTTACTGGTGACATAACATTTTGAGTATAAAATTGAGTTTTAAAATCCATAAAAATCAACTTTCCTTCTCTTAAAAAGTTGTGTGGGCAGAGGATCAGGGAGGATCTGGAACAAATTGGGAGAAATAGTATGATCAAACTATATAGGATGAAAAACTCTTGAATAAAAACTGTAAATGCACAATCTATTTTTTTAAGTTCAGAAAAAGTATGTGAGGTTTGCAGATCATTAATTAGCAGACATGGAAGTCGGGCTAGTACCACACAACTTATTTCATTAACATTTTAAAACTGTTACAAACTTTACATAAACAGCCATGCCATGGACCAAAACCCTAACCATGATGTGTTCTTTGATAAAGATTTCAAATATACATTCTCATACATGGAGCAACTTATTCTGTCCATGACTCCAGAAATATTCCATGATTTTTGTTTGCTTAAGAACCTCAATATTATGTAAAATAAATGAAAAAAGTAATTACAGAAAACCCCACAATCTTGAATGTACTACAGCAGTACGTGGCCATGCTCAGGGACCCTTCACAAAAGGAAATGTGGCCACTGAGCTATCTCCTGGAGCGGTGACCTCTGGAATTATGCTTCCCTGTGCCCCACTATTCACATTAGGCACTATTTCCTTCCCATTAATTTTAACAAAAAAATCTATTTGTAGCAACATTTGTTATTCTCCAAATAACAGAATTTCTTTATTAATAAAGAATTGTATGTAACATTCAAGTTTATCAGAAAGATGAGTAGCACTTTCTCAGATAAACACTGTCTAAAATATATAGTTCAAACAAATAAATATTGATTTTACAAAGAAAAAGAATAACTGAATATCTTGTGTGAAGTGGCTTTTATGTTAAATCCATTAAACCTACCCTATTTTGATCTAAGATATCACTGAAAATAAATATTTCCTACAAACGCAGGTAGCAGACATTTTTCTGGGACTATCTGTGCTCCCTTCAATTACTGTCAGTCCCTACTCTCGCTGTTTTACTTTAGATTCCCTAAATGTCGCCGCTTTAGTGTTTTATTATTTATGAAATGTAGGAGAAGGTACAGTTTGCTGTCTCCTTTATCTCCCTCCGAACAGGTACCTGAACTTTCTATTTTTCTCCTCTTAATGATTTATATTTTTTTTTAGAAGGCAAGCATGTGATGTCTAAAGCACTGACCTAGTTCAGAATATCAACCACTTCACATGTCCCTGAGCAGTCCTGGGATACGGACCTGATAATAACTACAGAACCAACACACTGAGGGAAAATTAAGTAGATGTAGTTAACAAAAAAGTTTGAGTCACTCATATATAATGTTCTTCCATGTGCTGTATGTTAACATGTGGTTGTAGAAAGAATACACTTTATCTTCTCTCACAATGACTGTACAGGGTGGAGCATCACGTCAATCTCTGATACTGTGTCAGTGTACTTTCTATAGTCTCAAACCATACTCCATGCATTAAAAGGAAGCAAAATGATGAGAATATTTGTATACTAGACCAACATGATTGTGATTGCTAAAACCAAAGTCCTATTTAGAGATAGAGTAGCAAATGTCCATTTAATTAATTTTTAGTTTTTCTGGTTGCAAGTTTATTTTTGTGACAGATACAGAGGTTTTGGGACATGTGTTCAGAAGTAAGAAAGGAAAGATGGAAATACATAAGAAAGGAAAGAAGGAATGGAGGACTGAGGAAGGAATAGGAGGAAAGGAAGGTGGAAGAACAGAATGAAGGAAGGGATGGGAAAGAATTAATGAAGGAGTTTTTATTCTAACAGCTGTTAGATATTTGACATTTACAAAATGCTGTTCTCTGGGCTCCACAGGTTTATTTTAGTCTTGTATATGTCCTTTGTGCTTTGCCATGCAATCCATACTAAAGATGAAGAGTCTAGCCGGGCGGTGGTGGTGCACGCCTTTAATCCCAGCACTCGGGAGGCAGAGGCAGGCAGATCTCTGTGATTTCGAGGCCAGCCTGGGCTACCAAGTGAGTTCCAGGAAAGGCGCAAAGCTACACAGAGAAACCCTGTCTCGAAAAACCAAAAAAAAAAAAAAAAAAAAAAAAAAAAAAAAAAGATGAAGAGTTTAAACACTAATTTCTGTAACTCTCCCAAGAACAGTTACAAAGTCAAAGGCCCATGACTACATTAAACACAGCAGCCTGCCCACATATCCACACATTAAATCATTTTTTCATAGCTTAAAAGCATCTCTAAAAATGCAAAAAAAAAGTATCTTACATTCCAACTCTGTGAAAATCTGAGGATAGTCTTCTCTTCTCTGTGGAGAAGTCCTTTTGGTGATGACCAGAACACTATATTTGGATCCTCCTCTTCTTTTTCCCCTTAGGAGAGAGAAGGGCAGCTGTGGCATGCAGGTAGGGATGTTACTGTCCTATTCTAGTGCTGTACCCAGCATCATCTTAGTTAAGGGAAAGCGAAAGAGCTAAATTTTCCTCCTTGATGCCAGATGGAGTTTAAGGAAGTTTCCCTCAGAGGTCATGAACCTGTGAGATTCATTCTTAGTTCCCCAGGGTTCAGAAGAGCTGGCAGCACTGGCTTCCAGACACAGTGTAGTCTGCCTTTTACATGTTTAAGTGTTTATAATTATTTTGTATGCCACAGCCAAACTAGAGCTTAGTTTTTATTTTGTTTTAAATATTTTCTTGAGTTTGTATTTGATAATTCTTTAAAATCTCATAAAGTTCAAGAATATAACACTTTTTCATAAGGATGGAATAGAGTGTCTCTGAAAAATCATATACATTCATACTTCCATATGTTAATCCATAATTGAAGGAATCCAAGACAGGAACTCAAACAGGGCAGGAACCTGGAGGCAGGAGCTGATGCAGAGGCCACAGGGGGATGCTGCTTACATGGTTTGCTCAGTCTGTTTTCTTTCTTTTTCTTCTTTTTTTATTTATTTTTCTATTATCAGCTTGATACAGTACAAATTCTTATCCTAATAGTGAAATATTATATTGAGGTTTGCCCAGTAATTGAGTAAAACCAAAACTTATTATAAGCCACAATCATCTAGGGTCCCCCCTGCTATATAGCCTCCCTGGTTCTGTGTGTTGCAGTTTGATTGTTCTTTGCTTTTTATCTAGTACCCACTTATGAGGGAGTACATACTATGTTTGTTCTTCTGGGTTTGGGTTACCTCACTCAGGATGATATTTTCTAATTCCATCCATGTGCCTGCAAACCTCATACTGTCATTGTTTTTCTCTACTGAGTAGTACTCCATTGTGTATATGTACCACATTTTCTAAATCCATTCTTCAGTTGACAGGCATCTAGGCTGTTTCCAGGTTCTGGCTATTACAAATAGTGCTGCTATGAACATAGTTGAGCATGTATTTTTGTGGTATGATTGAGCATTCCTTGGGTATATACCCAAGAGCGGTATGGCTGGGTCTTGAGGTAGATCGATTCCCAATTTTCTGAGAAACCACCATACTGATTTCCACAGTAGTTGTACAAGTTTGAATTCCCACCAACAGTGGAGAAGTGGTTCCTTGCTCTGCATCATCTCCAACATAGAATGTCATTAGTGTTTTTGATCATGGCCATTCTGACAGGTATAAGGTAGCATCATTTTGATTTGCATTTCTCTGATGATTACAGATGTTGAACATTTGTTTAAATGTCTTTCAGCCATTTGTAATTCTTCTTTTGAGAATTCTCTAGTTATCTCTGTAGCCCATTTTTAAATTAGATTGGTCAGTATTTTGATGTCTAGTTTCTTGAGTTCTTTATATACTTTGGAGATCAGTCCTCTATCAGATGTGGGGTTGGTGAAGGTCTTTTCCCATTCTGTAGGCTGTCTTTTTGTCTTACTGGCCATGTCTTTTGCCCTACAAAAGCTTCTCAGTTTCAAGAGGTCCCATTTATTAATTGTTGTGCTCAGTGTCTGTGCTGCTGGAATTATATTTAGGAAGTGATATCCGGTGCCAATGAGTTCAAGAGTACTTCCTACTTTCTCTTCTATTAAGTTTAGTGTAACTGGAATTATGTTGAGGTCTTTGATCCACTTCGACTTGAGATGATAGATGATAGATAGATAGATGATAGATAGAGATATAGATAGATAGATGATAGGTAGATAGATAAGTAGGTAGATAGATGATAGATAGATAGATAGATAGATAGATAGATAGATGATAGGCAGATAAAAGATAGATAGGTTAATAGATGATCTATAGGTAATATATTTTCAAAGCTACACAAAAAGAAATGGAGAGTTGAGAAAAATATTGAGAGTAGCCCCCTACAACCATTGAGAAATAAACCAGATCAAACTATTTGTGTCTTTATGCAGTTTTATGAATTGCACCTTACACAGTTTTATATCTATTTAATTATCACTGAAATAATTGTAGATTTTAAGTGATTTGTGGGAAAATTCATAAATAATAGTACTCAGAAGGACCTTTACATTATATTCTTTAAATGGAAATTTTGGTTGTGTGTCTTGACATAGAAGAATCACCTGTTTTGGTCTCACTATGAGTAGAATTGATATTTGTGAGACTATCTCATCCCAGTCAAATGCTAAAACTTTCTGAATCCCTGAATCTCAGTTCAAACTACCTTTATTATCTTATGTTTTATTTTTTGCCCCACTTTATTTAATCCTCTACTAATTGTGTCTATTGAAAAAATAACAGTGAAATAAAATATAAACAATATTGTAAAATGAGTTAAAACCTCTAAGAATTATTTTAAGTTGGTATAAAATTTGGAATGATATGTTAAGATCAAATATTTTTTAATGAGATAGGAGATGTCACAACAAAAGAAATACAAGAAATATGGGGGATGAAATTATAGATGAAAATTAGTTTTTTCCAATGTATCTAGTATTTCTGCTTGTGGGGCCAGCCTCCAGAATCAGCAGGGCTCGAAGGGAATCCACAGAATCAGTGCTAATATGTCTTTTTGATCTGAGGAGATTAAGGAAAAAGACACACACTCTCTTGATGATTTTCTTGAGACCTTTATTCTTCTTTTGAATTATCTTTTTTTTTATTTCCCTGCTGATTTCCTTTTCTCATTCTTGATATTTTTCTTCTAACTCTATCTTTATTGTTGATGGTTTCCTTAGTCTATCTTTGTTCTTGCATATTGTCCCATTCTTGATGTTTTCCTTCTCATCCTTCTAACTCCCTCATTCTTGATGTTTTCCTTTTCCCTTTTCCTTATATCTTTATTCTTCTTTATTGTCCTATTTTGATGTTTTCCTTCTCCTCCTTCTAACTCTCTTATTCTCAATGTTTTCCTTCTAACTTATTTTATCTCTATCCTTTACTTTGAAGAATATATATGCCAGCAAAATCTTTCAGACAATATACAAATTACAGTGTGGTTACATTCTGCTTTTCAAGTGAATGATTACAATGAACACAAGTTAAAAAACATATTTTCCATATCCCTTACATGATGAAATATTTTACATATTACAGCTGAAAAAAATTATCTCAAGAATCCACATACACTCATACCCAAGCAACTTGTTATAGATTAAGAGAGTGTAATCAAGCAAGACATTCTTTTCTTCACAGGCTGCATTTTGCAGTTACAAAGAAAGGACCAATCACTTTATTATTTATCTTGAAAGGTAATCTTATAAGAAATCTTAAAGGAATCACAAATTTAAACTTTTATATATCAAAAAGTATCAGTCAGCTCTATTTTTAATCTCTATGGTTCATACCCATTCATCAATAGTATTTTTTATATCAGTAGATTAAGGGTAAAAAAAATTAATCATCATCTCTGATTACTAATTAATCTTAGCAAGGAAAGTACATCAACTAGTAATAATTGGACTGCTTTGGATTTGTTCCCTGACCTTAATGTGTTCCTCATTCAACTGTGTACCTTTCTAAAACTTTAGACAATCTTCATTGGTTTTTCACCTCAGAGCTATTTTAAAAACATCTTAGTCTAAATTTAAGTTATTTTCAAAGTTTTATTTCAACTATGATGCACTCAGAAACCTGTGAACACTTTCCCAACATTATAATTAGAAGAATTTAAACTAGCTAGGCTACTGGGACTCAATTGTTTTTCTTTTTTTTCATTTTGTTTTTATAATTGTGTTAGTTATTAATGATCAGGATTGTGGAATTCATGGGGTTTTCTTGATCCGTCATAGCTTTATATGCAGTACAGTGAACAAGAAGTAAACAGACAATGTCAGACTCACATGGCCAGAATTACTACTGAGGAAGAGGAGGGAAGTAGGAGATCAGGGACTAGTGTCCTTATCTTCACTCTCTTCATGATAATGTCGTGAGTCATGGCACTGTCCTGGAGATACAGCACTGCTCAATGTATTTATCAATGTACTAGGACCAAAGTAAAGTTTGGGACATGACTGTTCTGAGTATGGGAAAGACAGAGCAGAAAGCCCATTTGTCAAGCAATTATTTCATTTGATGGTTACCCTTGTCATATATCTTTCTTCACAAATGTCATGCTGTCCTTCATGAAGATCATTAACAAACTATCTCTGTATATAAGGCTCATGGATTTAATCTAGATATCTTTTATTGAGAAAACAAGACAAACTTTGGTAACATTTTTGTCTCCTTCCTTTCAAGCACATTTATTTTAATCAAGTAGATGATGGACCTCACATTGACATGATGCTGTAGTACATGGCTGCCATATCTCTAAATATGTCCTTCTCTAGGAGATCCAAGGAGTGTGAAGAAAATGACAGCTGCATAGTGTGCCTAGGAAGCAGTGACACTGTATATTCATGTAAAATTCCTTTCCATTCAGGGGGCCTGATCCAGTTGGGGGCCCCTCAGCCTTTGGTTCATAGATCCTGTGCTTCCATTCATTTGGTTATTTGTCCCTGTGCTTTATCCAACCTTGGCTTCAACAATTCTCGCTCATATAAACCCTCTTCTTTCTCACTAATTAGACTCCCAGTGCTCCACCAGTGGCCCAGCCATGGATGTCTGCATCCAGATTCCTCAGACCTTGGATGGGGTTTATGGCACAACTAACAGGGTGTCTGGCTATCCCATCACCAGAGTAGGTCAGTTCCTGCCGTCTCTCGACCATTGCCAGCAGTCTTTTGTGGGGGTATCTTTGTGGATCTCCGTGGGCAAAACAACTCTGAGATACCACCTTACGCCTGTCAGAGTGGCTAAGATCAAAAACACTGAAGACACTTTATGCTGGAGAGGATGTGGAACTAGGGGAACTCTCCTCCATTGCTGGTAGGAATGCAAGCTTGTACAACCACTTTGGAAATCAATATGGCGCTTTCTTAGAAAATTGGGAATCAATCTCCCCCAAGATCCAGCTATACCACTCCTGGGCATATACCCAAGAAATGCTCAATCATACCACAAGAGCACTTGCTCAGCTATGTTCATATCAGCATTGTTTGTAATAGCCCAAAACCTGGAAACAACCTAGATGCCCTTCAACTGAAGAATGGATAAATAAATTGTGGCACATATACACAATGGAATACTACTTAGCAGAGAAAAACAAATCAATTGTTTTTCTTAATCATTAACCTAAGCCCTAGTCTACATAGCTCCTCAATCGGAACTCATGTGTTCTAGCTGTGTGTCACTTTCTTGTTTTATTTTTTATCATCAAACCTCTATTTAAACTAACATTTATTACTATCAATTAGGCAATACAGTTTAAGAAGAAACCACCTTCATAATAATCTAAACATAAAAATGACCAGTGGAACAGGATACTTCCATGAGATAAATATGCTACATTACAGACATTGGGGATCTCCCCACACACATTCACACTCTACCAGATACTAGAGAAAGATGGCAGCAGCAAACATGAGAAGGCACAGCAGAAGCAAAAGACATTCTGGAGTTTGTGGTCTTGGGGCTTTGTCTATCTGAGATTTGCCCATCATGGATTTTCTTCCTGGTGGGCTGACACCTTGAAGTCACCTTCCATCTGCTGATCCTCAGACATGGCTACCAGTAATCCAGGATCCAGTGAGGTAGCTCACCAGGTGAAGGCATTTGTCATCAAGCCTGATGATCTGGGATGCACATGGTGGAAGCCAAGAACTAATTCTCCAAAAGTTGTCTTCTGAACTCCATGGCACCCTGCAACACACACACACACACACACACACACACACACACACGCAAACACACAATATTTTCATATATTTTAAATTAAAATATAACTTTAAAATGTAATTGATTATATCCAAATGAATATATTCTACATTAATTTGAAATCCTATTATTATTTATTAAAATTTATAACTAATAAAGTTTCCCAGAGACAGGAGGTTGTATTTCTTCTCAACTTCTAGTGAAAATACTGTAAGACTGACTGAAAGATATTGAAGAAAAGCACAAGAGAACGATCATGTTATTCAGAGCAAACATAATTTAATAGCACACACATTACACATTTCTTACAAAGGCTTTGAAAAGAAGGTGATCCAGTATGGTAAGTCAGGAAAGCTTTCTGCAAAGACAGATTGATACTGGGTTCTATTTCCACACTGGATATGGGGATACTAGAGTAGGGTTCAAGGTCATCAGCCTTTTTGCTATGAACAACCTGAGAGTGGGACTTTCTTAGTTTACAGGAACAGCAATTATTAGGCTTGGCTGGAGAATAGGTGAATAAGCTCTAAGAGAGTGATCAGGAGACAGAAGGTGGCTCAGCGTTAGAGAGCTGTGAGCATCTTGGTGAGTTTCTCAGCCATTATACTTGGGAACCATAGTCGTCATTGTTTGATATCACTGAATCATCACATTTATACATCAAATTTTCTTTTTATTTTATCAATATGAAACAGAAATTAGCACTGAAAAACTAATAGAAAGAAATAACTGATTATGGGATCCATTCATCTCATGTAGACACCCAAAATAGGATCACAATAAAGGTCTATGAGGATATATTACAGGAATCTAGCATAAGCTTTTGATAATGAAAATTATGAACCCTCAGCTGATTTTATTTTTGTCTTCACAAGCTGATAATTTTCACAAGGAGATCACATATGTATCTCATTTAAAGTAAGAACATTTTTTTTTTCTGTCACTCAAAGGAGTAAGACATTTCATTCAGAATTGTTAAACACTAAACACTGTTACAGACATGTTTCCTAAACTTGTAATAATAAAAAAAAATCATGCTCCAAAGCTGATAAATGGCATTTACTTTTTATATAACCCACACTTGAATAAGCCCTTCTCAGTCTTCTGTAGGAGACAAACTGGATCTCCATGGGCCTCCCTAGCTCTCTGCTTCCTCCCCTTCTCACCTTCTCAAGACTGCTGGCAATGGTCGCGAGACGGCAGGAACTGACCTACTCTGGTGATGGGATGGCCAGACACCCTGATAGTTGTGCCATAAACCCCATCCAAGGACTGAGGAATCTGAATGCAGACATCCACGGCTGGGCCCCTGGTGGATCACTGGGAGTCTAATTAGTGAGAAAAAAGAGGGTTTATATGAGCGAGAATTGTTGAAGCCAAGGTTGGATAAAGCACAGGGACAAATAACCAAATGAATGGAAGCACAGGATCTATGAACCAAAGGCTGAGGGGCCCCCAACTGGATCAGGCCCCCTGAGTGCGTGAGACAGTCATTTGGCTTGATCTGTTTGGGAGGCAGCTGCGCACTGGTGCCGGGTCCTGGGCTCGTTACATGAGTTGGCTGTTTGAATCCTGGGACTTATGCAGGGACACTTGGCTCGGTCTGGAAGGGGGGGAATGGACCTGCCTGGACTGAGTCTACCAGGTCGACCCCGGTCCTCGGGGGAGACCTTGATCTGGAAGAGGTGGGAATGGGGGGTGGGCTGGGCGGAGGGGGGGGGCGAGAGGGAGAGAACAGGGGAATCTGTGGCTATTATGTTGAACTGAATGGTGTTGTAAAATAATAAAAAAAATTATTATAAATGAAAATTTAAAAAAAAAAAGAGAGACAAACTGATGTACGGATAAGGTGTCACATGCCTACATCCAAACACTCAGGAAGCCTAGGGAGGATGGTGGAGTAATTTAGGGCAGCCAATGAGAGCCTGCCTTAAACAAAACAAATTGGCAAGTCTGAATTTCTATTTGGGGTGTCTTACAGGGCAAGAGTTGTTATATGTGAGCCACAGTGAGTCCCTTGTACACTTCATGCTGAGTCTCTACATACAAGCACAGAAAAACTGTTGCCTTCAAAAAGCCTCTGTCATCCTCAAAAAGCTAAGTTCATTGTAACAATAATTCTGAAATTCATTTGTAGGCAATTCAGTCTAAAAAAGGAAAAGATGGCTAAATTCTGCTCACTTAACTCTGAGTGTTATTGTTTTTACATGATGAATTAATCTTAATGAAAAGTTCTATTTTTATAACCATTGTACTGTAAAAAAGAACAGATGTCTACATTCCAAGTTCTGTGTTCATGGCTTTCAACTAGGATAACACCTAGTTAACATGATCCACTCATGCGCTTGGATCTGCCTAACTAGAGGATTCAATCTGACAGTATATTTGCACAATGAAATACATACCACCTAATTTCCATCAAATATTTGCTTGGCTTTGCTCATCTCAAGTTGCATATGCCTAATTTTCATGTCTTTGGGTCCCAACATTTTTGC
This sequence comes from Peromyscus leucopus, assembly GCF_004664715.2. Lineage (NCBI taxonomy): Eukaryota > Metazoa > Chordata > Mammalia > Rodentia > Cricetidae > Peromyscus > Peromyscus leucopus. Next base: position 64,162,470 of record NC_051066.1, read on the forward strand.
TGCTGAAGATATGTTTTACTTATAATTTTCTTCTCATAATGGGCATTAGTATTTGTATGTCATATGCTTTTTTTAATTCATTCTATGTTTTTATGTTTACTGAAGATATTTGTTGCTAACATTCTTACTTTAAAAAAATTATACATAGTAAGAAGTCTCATCTGAGGATTCTAATGCATATTTTGTTGCTCACTGTCTCCAACTCTAGTCTACAAAGTCAACCCCCTCCCCCATTCTGGCTGTTCTCTCCCATTCACAAGCTGCCTTCCTCTTCCACAATACAAGCATGTTCCTGTGTTTCAACCTCTCTAACACTCCATTCTCTATCCATCTGTATGCTGCCAGCCATGAATAACAATTCCTCATCTCTCACATCCTCATCAGCTTTTGTTTTCATTTGTCTCCTTGACAGCCACTCTGACTGCTCATCTATATGAACTGCAGTTTTCACAATATCTATGAAACAGATTTAGGAAATCCCTCCCAACCACTGAGTAGCTAATGAAAATGATGTGTAAAAAAGAGCCACTGAGATGACTCACCTGGTACATATGCTTCCCATAGTATCTGACACACTGAGTTCAATCTCCAGAAACCCCAGTGCCAACATGGTAAAAAAAAAAAAAGAGAACTGACTTTTGTAAGTTGACAAGTTTTCCTCTGACCTCCACACATACATTGTGGAATGTTCATATATCCTTTCCCTCAATAGATAAATAGATGATAGATAAATACATAGATAGATAGATATATATATAGATAGATAGATAGATGATAGATGTTAAAAAGAGAAAATAATCTGCAAAAAACTGAAATTACACTTTTGAAGGGCAATTGATGGAAATAGAAATCATCTTAAGTAAATTATGCTAGTCCCAGAAAAGCAAATACCACATTTTCTATTATATGCAGATTCCAGATTTTTAAAAATAGGTTTATGTAGGTAGGTGTGTGTATATGGGAGGTGTGAGCCATGAAATTAAAAGGGGACCAGTATCAACAGCGGTAGGACTTAGGAACTAGAAGGGGAATTAACACTTTCATTTTTTATTCTTTTGAAAAAAAAAAAAAAAAAAAAAAAAAACACTAATAATCATAGGGGCTGCACCTGCCTATGTGCCTGCCAGCCATGAACAGCAATGCCTCATTTTACGTCCTCATCAGATTTTGTTTTTATTTCTGTTCTTGACATCCACTCTGACTGAAGTGAAGAGGATTTTTTAATGTATTTTTAATTTTTTGTATGGGATTTTTGCCCTCATTGTATATATGTGTACCACATGCACGCTGTGCTCTTGGAAGCCAGAAAAGAGTGGTGGACCACTGGAGCTGGAATGAGAGTGGCAGGTATGTGCATGCCAACGTGTGGGTGCTGGGCATTGAAACCTGGTCTCCTTTGCAGAAGCAGCAAGCATGCCTAACCACGTAGCCATCGCCTCAGTCCTGAGAAGTGGAATTAAAACAGCTTTAACTTGTCTGTCCCTGGTGGCTAAGAATGTAGAACATTTTTATGCATGCATTGCCCATTTATATTTCTTCTTTAGGAAATGACTTAATTTATTGACCCATTTATTAATTGGAAGATTTAGTTTTGGGTGATGGAATTTTTGTAGTTCATGACATATTGTTAATTTTTTGTCTAGCATAGCTGGCAAAGGTTTTTGCTTCTTTGATGATTCCCCTTACTATGCTGAAGCACCTTAGGGGTTTGATTTGATGTATCATCTCAGTATATAACTTGTGACTCTGGTTGAAAGCTACACAAAACAATAAAGTCTGTTACTGATGATGGTTGCCCATCATCACTAGAGAGTAAGACCCCAAAGTGGAAACATCACACACTTTGTACAATACAGAAATCAAACTCATTCTGAGCTGAGAATATCCTCCATGCTAGCTCATTCCATAATAAATGTTGAGAACGGGTGTTATCTTTTGCTGTGTTATCAGTGACTGCAGACTCATAACTGAGAATGAGAGACATTGAAGTCTTCTATGACAACATATCCCTCTCCCCTCCCCACAAAAGGAACAGTCTGGACAAGAAGCTATTGAAAGGGAGTCCTGAAAAATTGAGGAAGATGCTGAATGGTAACTTCACAGTTGACAATTTTGGAGGGGGAGGAGGGGAGGAGGGACTCTTTTCTTTAAGGGACTGGCCACTGTGAGTTTGACCATCGTACAATCTGTAAATGGGCAACAAAAATTGGACTTGGTGGTTCTTTTTTCTTTTGGGGGGAATGGCACAAAGGTGGGAGGGTGGACCTGGGAGGAATGGGAACCAAGTGTGATCTGGTTTCATTATACACAATTCCCAAATAATTAGTAAAATATTATGTCAGGAAAAAAATTAAAGAGTAGGCAATTCAGGTAAGCCTAATTTATGTTCCAAATATCAAATTGCTTACATTTTATTGGATGTGATCCTCTTTTTTAAATAATTTGAACTTAAAGCCCCTCACCAATTCTTATAATTGTGCAAAAACAATTATTTTTTTTCTGTTTTGATTCATTTTCACAATATCATTTCTTTGTATTGCACTCTGCTTTTCTAACACACATGGATAACTGAGGATGAACTGAGACAATGTAAAGAATAGAACATAAAATGGTCTCTTCCTCCTTAGAGCAGTAGGTAGATGGTCAGCATCACAAAGTAGAAAATACTAAGCATAGTTTAAGTAAGACTCAGGGAAACAGAATGAAATCTATATCAAGTTATTATACTGTATCAGGACAAATACTTAATATTTAAATTAAAAGAAAGTAATCTCTGTATGCTAAATTTATAGACTATATAGATGATGGTTCTTCTGGGGACATTTTAAATTACTTTATTTTAAATTTTATTTAAATTATTATTCACGAATCACATAAATTCTGAATTTTCTTGTGATATATAAATTCATATAAAATGAGTGTGACATGATGCTTTAAAACTATATAATATGAGGCTAGAGAGATTACTCAGAGTTTAAGAGCATGCTATGGTGGTATTTTATCTGTACTAAAATGTGATTTTAATTGTATGTTAATAAATAAAGTTGCCCAGGGGTCAGAGCTATTAGAGCCATAGCAAGAACATGGTACCAGCACTTGGTAGACAGAGCTAGGTAAGTCTCAGGGATACAGCCAGCATTGGAGACATATGCCTTTAAGACCTGGAGGGCTGTACTTAGAGGCAGTGATGAGGCAGTCACGTGTTTGTGTTTACAACCAAAGAGAAGGCAGACAGAAAGACTATCTGAAGACAAACACACAGGAAGTAGGTCTCATTTGGAAAGGTAGGACCACCGCAGAAGGAAGGGTAAGGTTTTAGCTCTGAGCTCTGACTTCTTGGCTTTCTCTTTTACATTGGTTCTGTGTTTCTTATTTAATAAGTCAGTTGGTTACATCTACAGCATACATTGATCCTACAGATTACTCTGGCGTGATTTACAGCACCTGTGTCAGGCAGCTCACACCTGCTTGTGATTCCAGTTTCAGATGATTCCCATACTTCTGGCCTCTAAAATCCTTGTACTCAGGTACACATACCCCATACACAGTCACACACTCACACATATAGTTAAAAATAAAATAATTCTTTAAATATATTTAAAAACTGTATATCATAACATAATATATTTTCATATGGTAGTCTCTTTGAAAATGTCAGAGAAGTGATTTCTACATTTTCCCTCAAGCTCCTTCTCAATGCTAGGCTCCCCTTATGTCAACCAGATCTTCCATATCATTCTCATTTTTCCTCAACCTATGCAGATCTTGTTTGTGGGACCTGGTATCTGAAGACCTGAAAGAATAAGGCAGACTACAGTCTAATGCTATAGACAACCCTATTCCAGTTTCAGTATACTATTATACAGGAATGAAACAAAGAAAGCAATTATCCAAGGAAGGCTGATTTCAGAAAACCATGATCAGAAAAATATGTAAATAAATATAAGTAAGCACATGCTATTAAGAGAACAGCCTTTCCCCCATATTTGCTCAACCAACGTGACCATCCAATTTAAACTAACTTATACCATTAGCACATGCATTTTCATTTAATCAGATATAACTTGCCAAAAGGGAACCTCCCCAAAGTTAGCCTTGGGGAAAGCTTTTTGTTTTTGTCTTTTAGGAGAATGAAGGCTAAGGAATCTGAAGAATACTGGACAAAAGAGACATTTGAAGAAAAAGGCCAAATCATCTCAAAAAAAAAATGTCCTAAGAAAAAGAATAAAATGGCCTATTTGTATATCATCTATAAAATTTCATAGGTCTCCCTAAATGTTTGTTTCTGCTCTTCTCTAAAGAAATTTAACACTATTGGTCTTCTTGTAGTGCCAGTTCAATTAAAATTTAAAGCTGACTTTGGAGATGGAGAATGGCTCTCTCCTTCTTTAAACCCAAGCATGTTGTTAAAAAGGAAAATGCAAACTCCCTGTATCATGCCAGAAGAAAGAGCCATCTTCTGATATGGGACAGGATAAAAAAACAAAACAAAACAAAATATTAAGGGACTATTCTACTACTCCTAATCTCAATTCTTTGATTATATTCTGATTCTTTAAACTTTTCTTAAAGTATAAATTTTATATCAAAATTTATAAGATTAACATATATATATATAGATTAAATTTTGTTAAGATATTAATTGTCATATAGACTACTACTATTTCTAGAAAAAGGGCTTCAATTAACTGCCTATGCAAGTCTTTGTGTTCGAGTCTCTATCTGTTTTCTGCAGGGAATCATGGCAAGGTCTAACATCAAAAGTGAAGTGTCCATGAAGGAGATGGGGACCCACAACAACAACAGTTCCATGTGGACAATAATAATACCACTAAGCTGACAAACATCATCTATGGATCAGCTTTAGACTACAAACTGCTCAGAGTAATTTTGAGATGGCTAGCTGTGATGATCCAGTTTCACAGTCTACTTGAATAAGGACTTGAGATAAGATCTGAACTTTGGCATTATGCACAGACTGGACAACAAAGGATATAGCTACCTTTCCTAGAATTTGACAATTAACCCAAAATTTTTCTTTTCCAAATAAAGATACTTTCACCCATATCCAGCAGGAAGCAATTTTAAGAATACGATGCCCACATTCCCAAAGAGGTAGTGTGGAGTGGGTAGTTATTTTGTCTTTTAATGAGTTTTGGGTCTGAGATAATTTTCATTGTTTAGGAGGGTTGGTTACAATTTGTTAAGGATTAGGAAAAGGGCTAAGCAAAGGAGATTAGATTTAATGTTCTTGTTCAAAAAACAAAAAGGATATATGGAAATGATAGAATAGAGGGTAGATTATTGAATCTACTCAGAAAAATAAAGAGAAGATAGATATGATATAGATAAGAAGATACATCGTTGAATTTACTTTTAAAAGACAATTTGTAGTTTTAAATACTTTACATGGATTGGATTTTTGTATATTGTATACAAATTATATATATTGAGATTGATATTGTTATATGTATATGCTATATGTATATTTCTAATCTTGTTCAAGATATTGTACTTATACCATTCATTTAACAATGTAATGCAATTTTCTGATCCTTGAATGTTATTATTACCAACTATTAGGATATAAAGAAATGAAAGTTAGTATTTAGACATTACAATCCAACTTGTAGTTATATTGGGTATGTTTTCAAGATCGAGCAGATATATATTAGATAGACAGGTGATCTCCAAACCCTTCAGAGACCTACAGAATATGACATTTAAAATGTTTTAATAACTTAGAATTTTTTTCTTTTTTTATGACTATGAGACATGTCGGCTCCTGGCATTACCAATCTACTCCAGAGAAGATATGGGCATTTAAGAAATTGCATATGAAGTTAACTTTCATTGTGGCAAATATTAGCCAATGGACAACAAAGTATCCTCGAATCAACTGCTGACAAACAGGACAAAATAGACAGACAGGACAGGAAACAAAGGACTACCGATCCTTGCCAAGACAAGAGTGGTTGTGGCTTTAGCAAAAGGCATCCTCTGAGGCCAGAACAATGTGGCACCATCCCTGAAGTGGCCTTTGCAATAGGGAAAAGACACAGTACCCTTTTCTTTGAAGGCAGCTGAACTGGCAGTGGACTGATGGCTTCTTATGTGCAATGGAACCGTAACTAAAACAGTTATTCTTGAAAGAGTAACTAAGCTGACAGGGTCTAACCTCTCAATGGTAGACTGGCATTTAATAAACGAGTTGAAGCCACCCACAAGCTGAAAAGAATGGGCTGCAGAGAAAAACAGGATGCCGAGATGAAGCCTTACACAAGCCAAGAAGAATGGACAGCTGAATTAAAAAAAAAAATCAGCAATTTACAGAATTTAAATCCTGAATCATGACAGGACACTAGTGGAATACAGGTGTTTCTGGTACATGGACTACTCTCACCAAATGTGAGGTTGAACTATAAGCCTTGTGTACATCCTACTTCACAAATGAGTCTGTCGGATATGCTAACCCTATAGGCTGAAGATGATGCCCCAGTGCTACGGAGAAACCTGAGGTGACTGTCCAGGCAGCTGGTTGTTTCTGTCAACTCACAACTTTTTTGGAAGCCACTTGCTTGCACTTCCTCTATTTATTTTTTATTTATTTATTTTTTTAGGTAGTATTATTTCCCTCTTGGGTCTCTGAGGGAGTTGAAGATTAGATAGTTATAGTTTAGATTCTTATAGTTTTCCTTGTTAAGAATTTTAGAAAAGAAACTCACTAAAGAAGTGTATACATTTGAAAGACATTATAAAATAGTTCTGTTAGTAATATAAGTTAGGATAGAAGGTGAATCAGGCTTTGATGGGCACAGGGGCGAGGAGGGCAGCTGGCCCTCATCGATGCTGTTGCAAGACAGATGAGTAATGGGGACAGCTCTCCCATACTCACAAATTTGGAGCTGACTCACCCACACCTGTGCTAACAGGTTTGGCCTTATTGTGCTGCACTGGTGAGGCACAGGTATGTTGCAGCATGTGGGGGCAGGGCCAGATCTTCCACTCTTGTTACTTCAGGGTAGACTTTCTCACCTGCCTTAGGCATTGATGGGTGGGAGCAAGGGAAGAGCATCTGCCCATGCCACCAAGTGGCAGGTGAGGGCTAGGGCTATGTTTCCCATGTTCAGGTTCTCAGGGTTGGCTCACCTATGCTCTCAACACCAGGGTCATCTCTGCTGTGCTACCCAGACAATGTGCAGGGCTCCTTTCCGGTGTTTTGCCACTGGTTAAGGGGTCATTTTCCTCACCACTCAGCCAGTTCCTCCTCTCTTGTCTCTTCAGATGTGCCCCTGTCCACAGGACCTGAACCATTCTGTCTATTCCCCACCCCCATAAAACACCATATCATACCATATCACACCTTGTTCCCTCTAACAGTGACCATCTGGGTGGTGCTGCAAGACACCATGTGGGCCCTTGTTTTCCCCTTTGAGTAAAGGGTAGACAGCCCAAGGTCTGTCTGTGGGTCTATTTGCTCCATTCAGGCTGCCATGACAATGGGCTGGGTCATGCTTCCTCATCAAAAAGAGATCATTATACTGCCCAATTGCCCTGTGCCATAGTGTTGGGTGCGTTTGACTGAGTTTCATTTACACAGGCCACATGGCATGGGGTGGGTGCTTTACTACAGTACAATGGGGCAGGGTTAGGGTACCTAGCTCCTGCTTGACTGAGGCCTGCCCACCTTGGCCACATGGCATAGGATGGGTCAATATTTTTTATAAAGATAAAAATATAAGTTTATATATTTTAGATTAGAAAGGAAAATCTCACCTCATATTCACAGTTAGAGAAGCTGCATAGAGATACAGAGTTCTCAGAGAGAGAGAAATAAATTTTAGTACAAAGAAGATTAAAAAAAGATGAATTTTGCTTCCTTGACTGCATCATTAGATGGAAGAAGAAATTAAAAAAACAGAACAGTTTTCTGAAAAAGTGCCATATTGATTTCCAAAGTGTCTGTACAAGTTTGCATTTCCAAAACCAGTGGAGGAGTGTTCCCCTTGTTCCACATCCTCTCCATAGTCAGGGATCATGATACCTCCAGAGGCTGTTTCATTGTACAGGATTGTTTTGGCTATCCTGGGTTTTTTGTTTTTCCATATGAAGTAAAGTATTGCTCTTTCCAGGTATGTGAAGAATTGTGTTGGGAATTTGATGGGGATTGCATTGAATCTGTGGATTGCTTTTGGTAAGATTGTCATTGGGAATCAACCTCCCACAAGACCCAGTTTTACCACAAGGACACATGCTCAACTATGTTCATATCAGCCTTATTTGTAATAGCCAGAACCTGGAAACAACCTAGATGACCTTCAACTGAAGAATGGATAAATAAAATGAGGTAATATACACAATGGAGCACTACTCAGCAAAGTAAAACAATGACATCATGAGGTTTGCAGGCAAATGAATGGAACTAGAAAATTCTAAATCATCCTGAGTGAGGTAACCCAGACTGAGAAAGACAAACATGGTATGTACTCACTCATAAGTGGATACTAGATGTAAAGCAAAGGATAACCAGACTGCCACTCACAGCTCCAGGGAGGCTACCTAGTAAAGAGGACCCTAAGAAAGACACAGGAATCACCCAGTGACAGAGAAATGGATGAGATCTATCTACATGAGCAAATGGGGTGGGGGGTAATGGAGGGCAAGGGTCTGGGGAAGGAGAGATTAGGGGAGTGGGAGGTCCCAGTTGGATCAGGAGCAGAGTGGGAGAATGGGAGGGAGATACCATGATGAATGAAGACCCAAGTGGAATAGAGAAGTGCCAAGAAATCCACAAAGATGCCTCTACTGTAGACTACTGGCAATGGTCAAAAAAGTGCCTGAGTTGACCTGCTCTGGTGATCAGATAGCTGAACACCTTGGCTGTCCTGATAGAATTCTCATCCAGTGTGTGATGGAAACAGATGAGGAGATCCATGACCAATCCCCAGGTGGAGCTCAGGGAGTCCAATCGGGGAGAGAGAGAAGGGATTATATGAGTGAGAGATATTGAGACCTTTATTGGAAAAAGCACATGGACAAATAGCCAAACTAGTGAAAATGCAGGAACTATGAACCAATGGCTGAGGAGCCCTGTGGATCTGGACCAGGCCCTCTGGATAAGTGAATTGAATTAGCTTGAACTGCTTGGGAGTCCCCCAGGCAGTGGAGCCACTGGTCCTTGCTGCAATGGACTGGCTTTTTGGATCCTAGGGCCTATGCTGGGACATTTTGCTCAACCTTGGTGTAGGGAAGAAGGAACTGGACCTGCTTTGGCTGAGTCTACCAGGCTGGGCTGACTCCCCAGGGGAGACCTTGCCTTGGAGGAGGTTAGAATGGTGTGTGGATTGTGGGGAGGGCTGGAGGGTGGGAGGAGGGAGGATAGGGGAATACGTGGCTGATGTGTGAAATTAAGTTAACTATAAAATAAAAATATATTAAAAAAAAGAAAACTGAACAGAAAGAAAAGAAACTTTAAATGTGATGAATTTTCTCCACTCACTAGAAGTGCCTTCTTCCTAAAGTAGGTGTCTACCTAAGGGCTTAACTACATTTTCTGGAGAAACTGTTATGGCAAGCTCTGAGGGTGTGCATTTGAAAGAGAAAAAGAATGGGTATATGGGAGAGTTTAGGCAAAGAATAAATGATGTAATTATATTGTAATCTTAAAATGAAGAGGTAATTGGAAAAACTTAAAGAGAATAGCTTATGTAAATCACTCCCACAACCCTACTTTGCCTCTCAAACGATAACTATATGCCAAGGAAGATCTATGAGTGTAGTGTGACCCAGGTGCACTACATTTCAAAAAACTTCCTGATTTGTTTAATTTACCCAGGATCATGTGTGATCATGGTGGGGCAAACTTCAGGCTCTATCATTCAGCTTTAATAATGTAGACTCGCTAGACCAAGAGCCTTCATTCATTGTTGCATTTCAGGTAGTGATGAGGTCATTGTTCATATATTTGGTTGTGGCATGGCTAAAGAAGAGTGTCCCCAGGGAGTAAATTATAAATGTTGATAATTCCCTCATCTAAAGATGGTGGAGGAGAGATTCAAATATCAATGAAATAGGAATATGAGTGCCATTTATCCTGCAAATACTACTACTCAGCCTAGCAGAGCTCAGAAGAAAATTGTGATAAAAACCCTGAGAAAGGTAGTTATGAGTGAGAGAATAGACCATGAATGTTTCTGTTATCACTCTTTACTATTAAATGGGGGCTTACAGTAGATAAATATCACAGAACCAGTAAATATCAATGAAAATTAAGAATGGGGTTTAGGTGGCAGGAATCAATAGCAAATACTCAATTTCAAAAGACATAGTTTGTTGTGCCTAGATAATGAATAAGATAGTTGAAACAGAAATCAAGATATTCTGACCTGAATAGCCTTGTAGCTCACCTCATTATAACAAGCATTTCTAGAGTGAGACACAAGAATTAGTACCGAATAAGCATTAGAGAGAATAAATGTGTGTTATACCAGTAGTGCAATTATAACCTAGACAGGGTTAGGTTTCTCCATTATATGGTTCTTATTTCTGCTTCCTTCAATGCCACACCATAGATGACAGTTGTTTTAATCCCCATGCTGTAAATGTTCTATATGGAGTCAATAAAAATGTACATTGAAACCTTTCCTCATTTTCACAGAAATATATTTATTTGTCTTCTGAATGAATTTTTCTATTGAACAGTCCCCTAATAGCATCTTTCATTTGAGCATTTCTCAAGGTATAGATTAAAGGGTTTAACATGGGAGTTATCATTGTATAGAATACAGCAACTGCCTTGTCAATGGGTAATGTAATTGCAGGCCTCATGTACACAAAAATGGAAGGCACAAAGAATAAGACAACCACTGTGATGTGGGAGACACAAGTGGAGAGGGCTTTGTGCCTCCCTTCTGCACTGTGGTTTCTTAGTGAGCACAGGATAACTGTGTAGGAGCCCAGAAGAAGAGTAAATGTTAATAGACAGATAAACCCACTGTTGGCAGCAACAAAGAGACCCAGAATGTGAGTATCAGTGCAGACCAGTTCAAGCAAAGGGTTAAGATCACACATAAAGTGATCTATGACATTAGGGCCACAGAAAGGTAAATCAATAATGAACAGGATCTGTATGATTCCATGAAGAAAGCCTCCCATCCATGACACTCCCACTAGTAGGTTACATACTATTCGGTTCATGATAGTTGCATAGTACAGCGGCTTGCAGATGGCCACATAGCGATCATAAGCCATCACTGTAAGCAGGATGACTTCAGCAGCTGCAAAGAAATGCTCTCCAAAGACTTGGGCCATGCAACCATTGAACTGGATAGTCTTTTTTTCATGAAGTGAATCAAAAATCAGTTTAGGGTTATTGACAGAAGAATAGCAGGCATCAATAAAGGAGAGATAGGCAAGGAAGAAGTACATAGGGGACCCTACCAATCGACTGTGTGTAATGGTGACCAGAATGAGCAAATTTCCAGAAACAGAGACTATATAGATGATTAAAAACACCACAAATACAATTGCCTGCATATTTTGGTTCTGTGTGAGCCCCAGGAGAACAAATTCTGTCACATTCCTCTTCGCCATCTGCTTCATGGAAAAGTTAGTCACATTGCCAGGAAAAATAATGCATCGTCAACTTCATTTAATTTCTTCATTCTCATAATTAATATTTAGATGCTGCTCAGTTGTAAAATTTTGTGGATATTGTTATTGTTGTTTCTCATATACAAAAAAACAGTTCTTCATACTTTGTGTTAGTCAAGTTGACTCATGGATGACAGAATGAAGATACATGCAAAGAGTACAAACATCAACATTGTTGTAGACAAAGCTGGAGGTGGAGGGTTTCAAGGAGGTAAAGAATCAAAGTTATGGCCACCACGGTGAAGCTAAAGATTTTTTTCTCTAACTTATGAAATGAGGAACCATAAAAGGTAATTAAAAATATAACTTCCAAACAAGCAAGTCATTTGAATAAGAGGAAACTCTGGGAACCAACATAGTAAGTTGACTTTTGTGCCTTGGAAGAAACAGAATTGAGTTCATTTCTCCATCAAATCCAGGAAAAGAAACTGAGGCATTAGACTATTTATCAAGTTTTCTTTTCATCACTTAATAAAGGTATTTTTGCTTTGCAAGGAACAAATACAAATAAGTTATGAGTCTATCTTTTTCAAACAAATTAAGAGAATCTGGAAAAATATTCATCTTGATATACCTATCCAAAATAAATATTAATGAGTAATTAGAATAGCCTAACAGTGAATATAAAGAAGGTCAGGGTAATAATAAAAATGATTTAATAAAGGAATAAATGTGTTATTATAAACTAATCCATAATAATTGATAGTATATGTGAAAGCCTTGTAATAGCTATAAAAAGTATTTCTTCTGTGTACTGCACATTATTTCTCATTTCTTTTAATTCTTTTAATAACCTGTGTAGATGCTGCTATTTATCTATTTTATTTTTTACATTTTAAAATTTTTTATTAAATTTTTACTTTCATACAATATATTTTGATCATATTCTTTTCGATTCCCCTTATTTCCCCCATGCAACATCTCTTTCAAAAACAAACAAACAAATAAGCAAGCAGGAAAAAACAACAAAGAAGCAATAAACAAGAAATGAATCACAAAATAAGAGTAATTTAAAACACTAAAGGCAGAATTTGAAAAAGTCAGTAAGACAAAAATTACCAAAACAAAACAAAAACCACATATGCATTGTACCATGGAGTTTGTTTGTGTTGATCAACTTCTCCAGGAGAAGGGGCCTGCCCTGGAGTGTGATTAACATATCCAGTACCACTTCACTGGAGAAAACAGATTTTTCCTTCCCCAGCAGGGTTCAATTGCAAATAGTTTCTTGGTTAGGGATGGGAATTTGTGTTCACTTCTTCTAAAAGAATAATTTAAAAGAACAATTTCCAAACTAGAGTAAAAAGCAAAAAAGAAAACTCATTGAATCCGTAAAAATCAACATTAACAACATACACCTTGACAGACATTATGTCCTAATAAATACAGTGTCTTTTAGTTAGGACTTGGCAGCCTATTTGGGGCACAGATCACGGTTTCTCTCCCTACTAATCATCTCTTAAGACTCTACTATACCACAAGATCAAGGCATCTACTGGTAGTAGTATGTATCCTTGAACTATCTTCTGACTGAAGACTTCATTGAAAAGGTGAAGTATAGCTATTTGAGAAGTAATAAATGAATAAATAATTCAATTAATTAAAAGCCAATTTTTTAAAAAAGCATCCTCATCATTTGATGCTAATTGTTTATCATCTGACTGTGTTTGCCACATCTAAATACAGGCTAACAAAGCAGAAATGTGCTAGAAGCTAACTGATACAAAGTGAGTAAAAACAGGGAAGCAAAAATGAGTGTAAAGGAATGAAATGGGAGATTTTTCACTCATTAAGTGGGTCTAAGGCTGTTTGCATCTCATCAAACTGAAGTTTATTATATGACTTGTAATTTATAGGTGGAGGAAATTAAGTAAGAGAAATATCCCTGTCAGAAAATTTGCATGAACACTTTGGCAAACTTCTGTCTATAGATCACTTTGACTGAATATTGAGTGGAAAGGCTTCTGTGCCAGTTTCTTAGCTTAATATTTCAACAGTGCAACATTTCCTGCAGCTATGAATTTAGCAAGCACCTCCTTTCCTCAAGAAATTCACAAGGGCAATTGGGGCTTTCTATTATTAGTTTTCCTGTCTCATAAAAATGAATCCCATGTAGGTATGCAGAGTGAATCCATTGGGTTACAGACCACAGGCCTTCTTGTTACACGTCATGGTTCTTTTGTGAAGTACATGCTATCACCATCAGGAATAGAAGTTCCTCTTTTCATCTACTCCAGGGATTCACAACATTTATAACACAAATCATTGATGATTGGATGTCATTTTCCTTCCTTACATATTTCCTATCTATCTATAAAATCTATAGGCTCTCTTCTGTCCTCTCCATCAGGTTAAGGGGAGCATGCCACTATAAGGACTTCTCATTTCCCATTCAGATTTGTTCAGAGACCTTGCCAGGAAGGCTTGAATTTGTTTAATTTGTCTGACATTGACTTGTAATCTCCTGTCTACCTACCAGTAGATTGTAATAATAAATAATATTTGTTGAGCTACTTCCATATTCCATGCCTGTAAGTTTCATTCAGTTCAATGCTTAGTCAGTGTGAGCTGGTGTTCACTTCTGTGCTAGATAGTCAAATTCTTCTGTTATATAGTCAAAATATCACATTTTTCCCCCTGAGACATAAAGTAGAGGCCATCAGTTTGGTTTTTCCTATCACTTATGTTTTAGTTATCCCATTCTCAATTATTTTTAGAAGAATAAAATCCACCTGCACAAGGAATACTTCTATTTAAACACCCCTTCAATTTTTTTCATTGCTATCTTTGGATTTTATTTTTTTGCTCAATATGACTGAGATACACTATTAGGAGATGAGAGGAACAGCCCTTTTCCTTCTGAAAAGTCTGAAAATGATGGGTTCTAGGAAATAAATGCTAGAGTGCGTTTCAAATAAATAGTATGCTGGATTAAAGGAACTTCAGCAGAAAGAAGCTGCATACCAAATGTCAGCTAAGAAAACAGGCATCTCAGTCTAATGGAAGCTAAATTTGAACTTTACCAAAGGTACCAGCGGTACCAGTGGCATTTCCTCAGGCTGTTCTGTAGGGGATGGGGTGTCTGCAGCACAGATTGCTAGTTTTAATTTGTTCAAATGTGTTTTTGTGACAGCTGGCTACAGAGGTGGCTGAGAGACACAGTCTCTGGGGGCATTAAAAAAGGTTATTTATCTATTTTTAAAGGTAAGAAAATGATGGATAGGACCATGTATAGGATCAAAGCAGTATTAAATAAAATGACAATACTTGCTCTCTTTTAGTAGTAGTTTCTTACAGGTATTTGTTTATTCAATCCCACTTGTAAACAAAGTTGCTAATTAATATCATTATTTTTCTACAGTTTTTATAGTTACTTTATTTAATATAAAACCAGAAAAGTTAAAGTTCCTATGCTGGAAATCAGAAGAAAAATGATAATTTTGATTATTCTTCTTCTTACTTAATTTTGTCTGACAATTTTTAACAAGTGTTATTCCTCAAATTCTTACCATTAAAACTATACTCCATAATTGCCATTTTATACAAATGTGCTTATAATACTTTATTGCATTTTATATGATTTGAGTGATAACTTCATATGACCAATTTTGTCAATGAACATGTCGATGCATCATGATATATTTACATTCCTAGTACTAAGAAATTCATGCTTTGGATTCCTGAAATTGTTCTTTTATCTTGGCCTACATTAATGTCACTTTTCTCTAACATTATTATAAAGTGAGGGGTCTCAGAATTCTTTTGTAATCCATTAAGAACTACAGTAGCAGTGGCCGAACACATCCATTCAAGAATTGTGGGGAGCAAGTAAAAACCTGGTTTCCCTCTTTCTGTCTTTCCTCTCACCTTACATTCATTTCCTGGTACCACATGAAGCTGCTTCATCATCTGTCTATTAAGTGAAACCTGCCTTATAATTTACAGTGAGAATTGGTTAAAATAGGAAAACATGCACAACATGCAAGTACAAGCCTTTAAGTTAATTTTTGCAAAGATGTATACACTTACCAGATCAGCATGAGTGAGCAAAACATGGAGAAACATTTGACTCTGTCATGAACTCAAGAAGAATCCTCCCCAACCTTACTTTCTAAGAAGTCAAAAAGATATGTCTCACAGTGAGTTATCTGTTTTTGTGCTTAGAATCAAGGCCTTAACAATAATGCAATTAATACTAATCTTTGGGAATTATGAGTGACAGGTACAACTATACATTTTTGTCCTCACAATTTGTTCTCATTAATTCTCGTTATTCTTTATTAATAGAAGTGTCTAAAGGCAAAGTAATATTTCATATAATAATAGGTGGGTCTTATTAATTGCTTGATTTCTATTAATTTCACATTATCTAATGATAATGATAAAATATTTATGTGTTGAATTTTAAAAATTAGAATGAAGAGAAAAACTTATCTGGCAGTATTTGACAAACATTAAGAAGTGATGATTCCCATATGTGAAAAACCACAGTATCTAATAAGCACATTGGAGAAACATACCTTAGCGGCTGGAAATGATCTTGACCATGGTTGTGAGTGTTCAGTGTTCACATCAAAACCACCTTAAGTGAGACACTCTCCCCAGAGAAAAGAAACTTTTACTATGAAAAAATATGAATACATTTGCAAAAAAGTCCTTAGATATTTACTATCAAATAGACATGTGTTAAGGAAGTGTCTCCATAAGAAAAATCTTCCTCTGTTCCCCCCAAATTAAAATTATTTCAAAGAAAGCATGAACTATGATACTTGTAGGGCACTACAGAGAAATAATATTTGTTTCCTGATTCTGGTCCTACAAGGCAGGAGGTAGCAAAGCTGCAAAAAACATTCAAATCATTCCCCTCCTGGTCAGTCTTTCAACGAGGAAACATCTGTGCCCTACATTAAAAGAGTATTTAAAGCCGTATGCTTCCAGATTTCAGCAGTTTTGTATCTGAAACTTGTCTCCCAGGAATTCATTATCTCCTGCGATAGAAAGAACTTCTCTTAGAAGCTGGTGTTCTGCAAATCTCTATTTGACACTCACTGGATTTTCAGCTGAGAGCTGAGTTCCCTGTTCCTGGAAAGTTGTTATTACATTTTTTTTATGTGAGCTTTTCTTGTTAAGAATCTACATACTAGCAGTACTTAGTACATAACCTGGAACTTGCCATATTTTACTGAGGCTGTCCAGAGATACTCCTGTCCCTGCCCCAGCCTCTAGTCATTCCTTAGTGCTGGGGTGAGAGGTGCATGCAGCCACTACCAGCTTTCAGGTTGATGTTGATGATAGAACTCATCCTTCTACTACATGCTTCAGCCCCCCTCGCCCTCTAGGAAATTTTTTCTAATAAAAGGAACTAACATTGATTTTTATCTATTTTAAACTGATTGTTTGAACAAATATATGTATTATCATGAAGTTATGTTTTATTTAAAATACCTTATTCAAATATCTTATTTAAAATACCTCTCCTATTCATGTATCCTATGTCTTGCAACTAATTGAAATTATTTTGGGCAAAATAATATGCAGCAAGAAATTTAATGGCATGGGGAATGTTGATGTACCACACTGAATACGAAATGCAAGATGAGAAACAATGTCACAAATAGGTATGTCTTCAAACACACACACACACACACACACACACACACACACACACACACATACACACACACATCAGTGTTAAGAAAAATGGAAATGATTTTATACCCACCACTGTAAAACTCTCTATTTTACTGCATTTTGGAAATTTTTGATGTTACCTGAAGAAGTAGTTTTAAAAATCAATTTTAATTTTGAGACCAATTGTGCATTAGCTAAACACCAGCAAATCTGTCTACTGAGAAAAACAGCTTTTATTTTAGCCATTATTTCCACCATTCCTCAACCATTCCTTTTCTTACCTCTGACTGGAGATACATTATAGCAATACTGTTATATCAAGTATGGTCAAGTGCTGATGAAGAATTTTTAATGAAACATATTTAGGAATAACTTTAGACATTTAGAAAACCTGAGGGAAAAACAGTCCCAAATAAATCACATACAATTTCTCCTTTGTCAAAACTTACATTCTCATAGTTCTTTTTTTATAATTCAGAAACTGGCATTAAGACAGCCCTATCATCTGAACTCTAGAATATATTTGGATTTTATAAGATTTATTATTATTATCATTATTATAATTACCAGTCTCTCTGTAGTCAAGAATATGAACCACAACATCACTCTACATTTTGTTCCTGCTTTCCCTATAAGTCTTCTCACATCCTAAACATTTCTCAATTTTACAGGCTTCTGTTGTTGTTTAAGCCAATAGGAATCAGGTACAAGACTGAATGACCCTAATCTGAGCTATTTGTTTTTGGATAATATTATAGAGATGGAAGGTATTCAGTTGAATCATATCACCTCATATAACCTCAGCATCACAGTCAATCAACTGGTTAAAGTATCTGCCCTTCACATCACAAGAAAGTTGCTATCTTCCCTTTCCCTAATCTGTATTTTAAAAATGAGATACTAAGTCTAGTTACTCTCAGTGAAGATCTATGTGAGTTGAGTCTCACCTTGTATAAGAGTAGTAATTAGGGAATTTTTTTTTGCTTAAGTATATTTTTCATTTCATTGAAAATAATTTTCATATAATATATTTGGATTATGGCTTTCCACCCAGCTACTCCCTCTTCTTCTGTAAGCCCACTGTTATAGATCCATACCCTTTCTGTATCTCTTAGAAAAGAAACATACATCCAAATAATAATAACATTAAAATAAGACAAAATGAAAGAAAACCAAACATCTCAGAAAAGGACAAATAAACAAACAAACAAAAACGAGCCAAAGCAAAAACTTTAGAAGCCCATATATATGCAGAGACACATGTTTGTACACATAGAAATCCCATAAAAATACAAAACTAGAAGCCATAAAATATGTTAAAAGGACATATAAGACAAGAAAGGAAGAAAGAAAGAAAGAGAGAGAGAGAGAAAGAAAGAGAGAGAGGGAGAGAGAGAGAGAGAGAAAGAAAGAAAGAAAGAAAGAAAGAAAGAAAGAAAGAAAGAAAGAAAGAAAGAAAGAAAGAAAGAAAGAAAGAAAGAAAGAAAATAAGAACGGAGGGATGGAAGGAAGAGGGGAGGGAGGAAGGAAGGGAGGGAGGGAGAGAGGGAGGGGGAGGGAAGGAGGGAGGGAGGGAGTGAGGGAAGGAGGGAGTGAGGGAAGGAGGGAGGGAAAGAATGTGACATAATATTATGAGACAAAGCATCTTCAAAGATGGCATTGAGGTCACTTTGTATTGGCCATCTATTTCTAGAAATGGTCCTACCCTTAAGAGTGGTTTGTTTTCCCACTGAGACTTCCTTGGAGAAAACTAATTTTTCATTTGAAAGTGGTTATCAATTGAAGATAGCTTCTGGGTTAGGTATGGCTGTTTCTGTCCACTTCTTTCAGCTCTAGGACACTATCTGGTCCAGACCCATGTATGCTACCTCAGTCTCTGAGTTTATGTGTATGGACATCAGCTGAGTTTAGAATGCCTTGTTTCCTTGGTGTCTTCCATTCTCTCTGGGTCTTATACTCATTCTAACTTCTCTTCCACAGAGTTCCCTGATCCATGAGAGAGGGGAGAGATTTAATAAAACAGCCCTTTTAGGGTTGAGGGTGCCAAGGTTTATCACTCTCCACATATTTCCTGGCTGTGGATCTCTATATTTGTCTTCATCAGCTATGGGAGGAAGCTTCTCTGATGAGTACAGCAGAATGTGGTTAAGAGTCATTTTATTGCTGTGTTTCTTTTAGAAAACAGTAGTATTGGTTTTCCCCTATTTATTCTCAGGTTCTTGGCCATCTAAGTAGTATCAGATATGGGTTGACTCTCATGGAAAGGGTTTTAAATCAAATCAGATATTAATTGGTTGTGGTGGTATTGTGTTCCCCAAAATATTGTGTACCTTAATAAACTTATCTGGGGTCAGAGAACAGAAAAGCCACTAGTTAGGCAGTGATAGCACACCTTTAATCCTAGCATTCCAGAGGCAGAAATCCATCTGGGATCTCTGTGAGTTCAAGGCCACATTAGAAACAGCCAGGCATGGTGACTTATGCCTTTAATCCCAGGAAGCAAACCTTTAATCCTAGGGAGTGATGGTAGAAAGCAGAAAGGTATATAAAGTGTGAGGACCAGAAACTAGAAGCTTTTGGCTGGTTAAGCATTTGGCTGGTTAAGCTTCAGGCTTTTGAGCAGCAGTTCAGCTGAGAGCCATTGGGATGAAGACACAGAAGCTTTCAGTCTGAGGAAACAGGACCAGCTGAGGAACTGATAAGGTGAGATAGCTGTGACTTGTTCTGTCTCTCTGACCTTCCAGTATTCACCCCAATAACTGGACTCGGGTTTGATTTTATTAATAAGAACTTTTAAGATTCCTGCTATAATTGGTTACTCCCACAAGATAAGTGCCATTATCACATCAGTATATCTTTCAGGTAGGTCTTCATTGCAGCAGGGTTGATGTTTATCTTTCTTCTTTGTTAGCATGTGGAGTACCCTCCAGTATCATGAACATTAGTCCATATGGTTGAAGGCTCTATGCTGTGGAATGGTCTGTATGTCAAATGTGTTGCTCTGATTGGTCAATAAATAATACATTGATTGGCCAGTGACAAGGCAGGAAGTATAGGTGGGACAAGGAGAGAGGAGAATGCTGGGAAGCGGAAGGCAGAGGCAGGAGACACTGCTAGCTGCCACCATGTGAAGCAGCATGTGAAGATGCCGGTAAGCCATAAGCCACCTGGCAAGTTATAGTTTTATAGAAATGGATTAATTTAAGATGTAAGAACTAAATAGCCTGAGCCATTAGTCCAAACAGTTTAAATAATATAAGTGTCTGTGTGTTTATTTTATAAGTGGGCTGTCGGACTGCTGGGACTTGGCAGGACCTGGAGAGAAAACTCTCCAGCTACAGCTCTAGATATCCACCAGCTTGACTTCCCAGTGTTCACCAAGTTGTATATGTGTTGTCTTCAGCAATAGGACCTTACCTTCAGTTTGTGGAAAGTAACCAATAGCCTTGACAATAGCCTGGGTTGTTTGGGTATTCCAATGGAACTCCTTTGGGCAACAAATTGATTAGATGTACCCATTCCTGGTCCTGGAAGCTTCATTTCATGACAAGAGATGCCCAGCTGGGACTCTGTATTCTCATTATTTGGTGATTTCAATTCAATTACCTTCATATATGTATATATTTTAGGAAGATTATTCTGTATTACATTTCCATACAACCTCTCAAATGGCCCATTGTTTTGGCTGTTTCTTCCTTTACATATCTACTATCTCCCTTCCCATTTGATCCTCCCCCATCCCTATTTCTCCTTCCTAGGAGAT